>NW_026623376.1:1723767-1777337 GCF_030028575.1 Malurus melanocephalus
ATGATTTGGTTACTGTTTAAGGATTTTATCCCCTTGTTAAAAGCTCCATGACAGAAAATCTCAGCTCCTTCCAAGCATCAGATCTGATGTCAGATTCTGCAAGACTTCTTTTACAAGTGTTTGTGTGGCTGTAAAAAAACAAAACAAAACAAAACAAAACAAAACAAAAAAAAACAGGTAAAAAAACCACATAAGCAAAACCCTGAAATTAAAATGACAGCAGAAGAGAACAAGGGTGCAAGAGAAGAGATCTCAGTTCTGTTGTCATTTTAGAAACTTCATTATCCAGTTATGGGGTTTGATATTGTTATTGATTTCACATACAAGATACTGAAGTGCTACAGGGATATGAATGGTATAAAACCCAAAARCAGATCACTGCAAAGCTATAATAAGGTGGTGGTTACAACTTACGTTTTTGGTAAAAACTCCCACTAATAGATAGAATTCTGTAATGAAATTGCTCCTTAAATGAATTATTATTCCAGAAATTTCTGATTAATATAAATCCCCTATTATGTCATACTCCAATTAAATTAGACAGGATATTATTTTATGTGAGATTGTAATTAACTAAGCTGGAATTTGGCCAAGTAGACATAATTTATACCTGGACTGTGAGAAGATGTATGAGGATTTTAATATTTATAGTTGATTGAGMACTACCCAAGATTCACATTCGTCCCAATGATGATATTTTGCTTTTCATTCACTGTTAATAYTGTAGGACTGATTTAGGACTTCTTTGTGACTCCTACCTTCAAACTTTACCTACTTTCAAATATTTCTATGGCTGTGAAATGTCACCTACAGACTTCTTAAATGGGGTGACATTTCAACCAAGTTAATTTTTTGGGGTTGTAAAAATTGAAATATAATGGCCCTGGCACAGGTTGCCCAGAGAAGCTGTGGCTGCACCATCCCTGGGAGTGTCCAAGGCCAGGCTGGACAGGGCTTGGAGTAACCTGGGATAGTGGAAGGTGTCCCTGCCCATGACAGGGTTGGAATCAGATCATCTTTAGGGTCCCTTCCAATCCAAGGATTCTGGGATTCCATGTCTTGCACATCTGGGATCACRGTGTGCACCTACCTGAGCATGCAATGGAGCCTTGTGAGGAACTGGCCCAGCAGAGAGAGTGCTTGGAGTCAGGGAGAGAAAAAAAAGGTGTCTGGAACCAATACTTTTTGATTTAGGTTTCTATTTTATAGGATTAAAAATGTTTCATGAGTGACCCAGAGGAAAAAYGTAGACTGGAGGCAAAGTAGAAATTATTACTGTATCTAATAACTTCCAGATGTCCAGCAATATTTTGAGTAAAAGGGTGAAGTGCCATTTTCAAGCATTATATATTATCAGTTTCAAAGTGGGATTTTGAGTTGAGCTGGTTGCTTGATTGTGGGTTTTTTTAATTGATGCAAACACCGTTTTTGCTGTAGAACTCTCTGCCTTTTTTCTTAGAGATTAATAGCTTATAAACAATATTTTTAGTAGTTGTGAAATGAGAAGAACACAGTGTATTTTGTAACGCAGTATTAAATCATTCTAGTCACAGGTTTAACACTTACACAAACCAAATCTTTTATATAAGAGTATAAATTGCTGCATGAGGTAGTTGGACCATTCTGTTCTTAGAGCCTGGCAAGTCATTTGTGGAGCTTCACAGGACTTAATAGATTTGTCATGGACTTAACATTAATAACAGCCTAATATGGTTCAAAGTTGCCCATCCTCATGGTATTTTATTTCTTTGCTGGCTCTGCAGGGATTTTCTTGGCAGTTTGSGTGCTCTGGGGCTGTGAGGAGGGAGGACCTCTCTACTGTGGCAGTGGAGGGAGAAAAATTCTTGAAAACTCAAGTGAGTTTGCTGCTTGTATAAAAGCAGCATTTGTGTAGGTCTGGAAGGGGATTGCCTGTGTGGAAAGGTCTGTGATTTCATTGTCAGACAGCAGTAAACATGGCAGGTCAGAGCCATGGGATCTGTTGTGCACAGCAACTCATTGCTGTCAACAGCAAAGTCACGGAATCTCAGAGCTGCTTGGGTTGGAAAGGACCCTTAAAGTTCCTTTCATCCCAAACCCTTCCCATGGACAGGGGCATCGTCCCCCAGACCAGGCTGCTCCAAGCCCTGTCCAACCTGGCTTTGCCATTTTATAACCTCACAATAAAAAAGAAAAGTTTACCAAGACAATACTTAAAAATTAACAGCAAAAACGCCCTCCAAAATGTTAAACTTGTCAGCGTGTATTTGTTTAGATCCCAGTGAATAAAAACCTATTGGTTCTTTCTCTGTCTTTAATAAAAAGCAAATCCCTTTTCTCACCTGGCAGCTGTCAGCATTGGGAACTTCACCCTTCAGATTATCGTTTATTGAATCTTGAAGAAATTGAATTGTTCATTCTGTGTGTCAGCAGTAGTTTACTAGAACACTTCTGTCCCTCCAGGTATGGGCTGRTTGCTGTAAACATAGACCTGATTTAGCCTTAAATTTTAGAAATTCACATGCAGCCCTGGAGCATGTGTCTTGCTWCTTTCCTTCTAACATTATTGTGGAAAATTTATTACTATGAGTATATAACATTAACTTCCCATCACCCATAAACCATATCTAATTTACAAGATTAAAATTTATTTTTTAATTTGAAAAAATGAGGGKTYTTATGMATAGGGCTTCCATTAACCTTTGCCSTTTTCTCTCCTGATAYCCATACCTCTTCATGCAAATGTACAGTTCATGTCCTCTTGTTTCTAGGTGCAACCCAAACTTCTTCTCAGTCTAAAAGGTCAGAGATCTTTTCAGAAGAGACAGATTTAATTTTCCACCTTTTGGTTCTGTCAGACTCAGCTGGGGACTCCTTGAGCTCCACATTTGGATGTTACCGTGTAGTGGGGTTTACTTCTGATGACAAACTGCAGAATTCCTGTGTACTTGGCACATGAGCTGTGGCTCCTGCTGTCTCACCCTTTGAGGAGGCTGCTCCATCCCATCTTGTGAGCTGGTGTGTGCACTTACTCATGGGCACATCACTTGATCACTGGACAGATGCTACCAGGGGCCCCACTCAGAGGATCCCAGTTTTCCCAGTTCATCACTGCCCAGATTCTCACTCTCTTCCCAGAGGGTCTGGCCTGCAGAAAACACCACAGTGCATAACTACAAATACCTTAAAATGGCATTCCCTGATGCCAGGAGTGGGATTGTCAGCTCCTTCTGTGGATGCCACAAATGTGAACTCTTTCCAACAGGTTGATCTCATCTGCTGCACTGCACACTCCACTGGGCTCTTTGTAATGCCTTGATTCAGTGCAAGATAATATTYAGTAAGCAGCATGTGGAGTTCTTTTGCAAATATTTTACATGAAAGAAAATTACTTTGAAGCTGCAGGAAAGGAAGCTTGGAAGCATTCTTATATCAGAGCTGAAAACTAGATAAAGAATCAAATYCTGCCTCATTGAACACGAGACCATCCTTTTTTACTCTTTAACAATTGTGGGAGATAAATGTTGTGGCAGTAGCTTGCACAGTGTGAGAAATCTTGTAAGATTAAGAGAAGGTGGTTAGTAGAAGTCCCAGCAGGAACATATTCTTCCCAAGTTGCAAAGGAATTTATGAGGATGACAGGAAGGAGCTGAGCTGGATTCTCTGTGCATCAATTAAAGAGCTCGGCAAGAGCTGCTGGGAGCTGCAAAGGGACCAGKTGGTGCCTCACAGGACACTGGCAGAGCCTTCTTTCTTGGAAAAATGAGGGTAGTTACACATTTCCTTTGGAGAACTTCAGCCTGTGGCTTTCATTAGGAGACTGACCAGGGGATTGACAGTTTGGGAAAGATGTTTCCTACATCTAAGAACAGGAAATGTGCAGGGAGCCTCTGTTTTGGAGAGAAACATCACATGGTTTTGTACCCGGTGCTGTACCAGCCCGTACTGGAGAGCAGGCAGACAACAATGGAGTCAGAGTCTGTCTCAAGCCTTTGTGAACTGTCAGAGAGTGAACTCCTGTCGGGTTTTTGCCTATGCTAGACAGGAATATCTAATACAGGACTGAGCAGGCGAGAGAGAAAACATAATCCTGAAGAGATGAGGTTAAATGGTGGCTGGCATTGGACAAGATATTCCGAGACTAACGCTCCCCTTGGGTTTTTTTGGGTAGTGTTGTTTGGTTTATTGGTGTGTGCTGAATTGTGCTGCGCTGTATTCCCCACTGGCACAGGACTGGAGACCACAGACCCCTGCTCTGAGATGTCTGGTAAGATCTCAGGCCTTGTTTTTCCTCCTGGCCTCCTTTGGACACCAAGAATAGTTACTGTGATAAGGAAAAAAAGTGGTTTAAGCCTCTTTTTTGTTGAATCAGCAAGCAGATTGATTGTGTTGTGTGAGAATCAACGGTGGGAGTGGTACGTTCTGGGTTTCTGGGTGCCTGAATTAACACTGCTCTATAGCCAGCTGCAGCACAATTATAGGTATATGTGTGTGTGTGTGTGTGTGTGTGTGTGTGTGTGTATACATATATATGTATTTATGTGTGTGATTTTTTTATGGTACTTTAAGAATTCATGGTGTTAACACAGCAATCCTCCATATTATTCCAAGTCAGTCTGTTTAAACCCCCTGCACATTCGTGGATCTATTTGCAAGTGTCCATATCCCATGTTCTGTTAAGGATGTTTGGTGATGGATGCCGAGGCAAGAGCTCTGCAGACAGACCCCAAGCGCTCTCTGGCAATCTGGTACCATTTGTCCTTTCAGAAATGAAATGCTGCAGAACTKGTAGGAAGAAATTGTTTTTTTCTTTGGTGAGGAATTCTTTGCCAGGTATGGATTGCAAGCTGTTTTCTCYTCCTCATCCCTGCCCTGATGAGGAGAGCCTGCAGTGGAACCCTCAGCTGCCTCCTCCCTGCTCATTCATTCCAGGACGGTACCACTGCCGTAGGACCCTGTGTGTTTTTCTTATCTCGTGAGAAACATTGTCATTTAGGGTAAATATTATGCTGTTGCTAATGGGTTTAAAATTCATTTCAAGTTTTCCAATTACATATTTCATTTATTTCATGAATGTGAAATGACACTGCRGAGAGCAGAGCTGTTCATGGGCATGCGCCGAGCTGGAGAAGGTTTTACTTCTCCATTTTCCATTTAAACCCACAAATTTAATTATTGAAATGAAAGTTGTTCWTGTTTACTGTGAGGCTGAGATCATGATGTGTACCTACCCCTCCTGTTTTATGCAGAAGGCAAATAAAGATGATCCCTAATGGCCTGATCCAAGTTTTGACCTTAGGTGTTGGCTGGTGACATGTTTGGGAGCTGTTTTGGAGACAGGAATACTCTGCCATGAACAACCTTTGTGTTCTTCTCAAGATCATGGGTTTATATCCATTTTTTCTTGCATCCTGCCTGGCTCTGCCTGCCAAGCTGTTTCTTACTGCAGTATTGGGATTGAATTAATTTTATATATAGTTTTTGAAAACCAGAGCATCTTGCTGATCCTCACTCTTGGCYCCAGGGAGAGTTAGAGGACAAGACCACATGACACAGATTGTGTTCTCAYGTGCATTTAAACACTCAAAAAGGACATAAATACCTGATGGGAGCTCAGAAGAATAAGAGCAGATTCTAAGTGGCTTCTCAGTGGGAGATGGAGATCTGCTTGGGCATCCCTGAAGTTTTGTAAAAATACAAATTATGCTAAAAAATAAATTTTAACAAATAGTCAAATATTTTAATAAATAACCAAATCTAGAAAAAGGGAAGAAACACCATCCTGATTTGCAATTCTGCATCGAGCAAAGGCACAAAATTCTGCCCATTTTTTAGCTGTGGCTGAGTTGTGGTAAGTTTATAAGATCCTGTTTAGGACCTTAATATATGTGGTACACTTGGAGACACTCAAAGTTGTAAATATGTGCATGCCATTTACTGATTAAATTTGCAAATCAAGAGTAGGTTCTGGGGGTACAAACCTGGGCACAGGCAAGGAAAATGCCCAGGATGTCTTTATCCCAGCCCAGGATGAAAAACTGTGCCATCCTCAAATGCAAAATCCTGATGTTCAGGGGTTTATTCTGCAGACTGAAAAGAGCAATCAGATTTCTTTGTTCGGTGATCAGAAAGAAAAAAATGTGTGTGTCAGAAAAATGCATTCACATCTTTATTTTTCATTTGTGCATGAAAAGGATCAATGAGAACAAATGCTTGGTGCAAACATTAGAGATGATGAATTATTTTGGATATCTTTTCTCAAAGCATAGGGAGCACTCAAGTGCAGCAAACTATCCCAGTGTCTCAGGCACTAATAAAATCTCAACACAATTCTTAAATCCACAGTTCTTCCCCAATCTAAGATACATRGAAAGACAGATAATTTAAGTTATTTCATCTCAAGCTGAGAGTTTTACCTTTTTAAAATGGCAAACTGATTTACAAGGTTTGTCCTCTAAGTCCCTTAAAGTAAATTACCTGTCACAAGGGTCATGGATCCCTGTCTGCATGTTTGAATAAAATGTGCAACAGATTTATAGCATTAATAATGGGGCTGTCGTGGAAAGCTCTCAATTTGCAACAGGAGGAGGGGAGAGATGGCAGTTTGGTTATTTAGCATCCTGTTTGTCTTTCTTCTGAAGTTCTGAGGAGCTCAGTTGCTGGTGATTGAAGTTGTGCATCCTGTTTTCTGATGGGAGCTCCCTTAGGACTCCCCAGTGCTCCCTCCCCAAACCCATGAGTGTCCACAGCTGTCCAAATCTCAGTCCCTGAATCAGGTGGTGGATGCTGAGCCTGTGGGGCACAATGCTCAATGCTTTAGGTAGGAATGCATATTTTTACTTTCRTCAGTGAAAGGTGATTGAATTCTTCAGTCAACAAAAAACTTCAGCTCAACCAACTGATTCATGTTGACAGCATTTTACACCATTCCTGCAGGAATAGAAATAGTGAAAWTGCTATTTTAGAACCTCTCTTTAATAAATTTCAGTATCATTGGACTAGCATCATGTCTCTGCAGAAATTCATATACTCATGTGTACATCTGTGAAATTAGACTGGTGCACTTGAAATAAAATCCTGAACTTTATGAACAATTCCAGCTGGGCYCTGTTGTAATAATATTTCTGTATCAGACAGGGATGAGTGTCTTCACAAAATAGAAGTAGCTGCTCTTCCATCCATTCACGGGCTGTTGTTTTATATAAATGCSTGTTGCAGAGCCCCAGTGACACAGAGTGTATATCTTACTCATCTGAGAGGAGTTTACATTTCATTCTCATTTATCTGTAAACAATGCACACAGCTCYCTGGCAAGGGAGAGATGGATGGAGGTGCTGATGGGGAATTTATTGCATATCTGAAATACATGCAGGGTGTTTAGGTACTCCTCCTCTTTTTTAACCAGATCAGTTTGCTCCAAGCTTGAACAAAAGCATTGTTCTCTTTTGGTGAAGCAATGGGTCCTGTGTGGGCAGAGATGCCTGTGGGAAGGGGAACAGAAGGTCTCAGAGCTTGTCAGCAGCTGCCATGAGTCCATAAMTGCTCTGTGCCTTCTTGAAGCTGTCCAAAGAGAGCACTCCTTGGATTGAGGGAGTCAGGCCTTTCCATCCTTTTTTCCATCTCTGGCAATTCTCTTTGCTCAGCTTCATGCAGTTCCTGGTGGCCCATTGCTCCAGCGGGTTGAGGTCCCTCTGTAAATCTCATAAAGTCTCTTCTAACCCCTTCAGTTCAGTAAAGTCTAGCTTCTAGTAATTTACAATGCAAAAACCTTCAAAGGCTGGGAGGGACACRCACCTCTGAAGGACAGGGCAGAGTTATTGCAGGCAAGATGACCTTTCCAACATTTCATTGCTACACTGAGGAGTGGAGGAGCCACTGCTGTGAGGCTGTTCWTGCAAAGAGWRGGAAAAGCTGCCTGGGGCAAAAACYTACTGTGGGGAGTGAAGRTGAGTGCTTTCCTCCAGTATCAGTGATCTTTACACCGGTACAGACTGGAGAGAGCTCCTGCCAGTAGGGCTGATGGGGTAAAAAATTATACTCTGAAGTGGATTAGTGCAAACCAGTCTGAGGATGCTGCTGTGCCCTCCTGCTTCTTTTGCTGCCTAAGGTAAATTGGATTCTTGGTGAACTAAATTCACTAATTCTAAGCRAACATCTTTCTGTGCCGGGCAGGGACTTCATTGGAGAGTCAAACATTAATTACTTATCTGGTACAAAGTGGTAGTTAACCAAAAAAAGACAACCTGGAAATCATTAAGGCATTCCAGAAAAAAAAATTAATGTAATAACAACATTAATATTTTCATTTCAACACTATTAATAGTCCCAAAATAGTATTTCTGTATCACGCTGTTTATTGAAATACCAGTGCTGCATGTTTTGGTTTATTTGCAAACCTTGTGCCACCTGGATCTGAATCAAGAAAAAAACACTTCCAGTGGAGTAAGAAATAAGGCGTGCATAGAATATTAAATTTCCATAACCATTTATATTGCATTATTTTTAATTAAAGTAGCTTTCCTGCCACGCAATTATTTTGCAAATACATTCCTAAGTAAAAGATATGTAGATGTGTTTGCACTGTTATCTTCCATCCCAAAGAGGAGCAGTGCTTTTTTTGGTATGTTTTGTATGTGCATAACTTAACTGGGAAATTCGTTAAAACTTTAAAATCAAGCTACAATTTGAATAACTGTGTATRTTCTTTGGCCACCTGAGGTTGTTTTGTTCTTGCTGTTGGCATTGCTGGGTTCCTGCTGTGCTGCAGATTTCACATGGAGGGCTCTACTGGCCAGGGAGCTTCTATTTTCCTAAGAAAATAGGCAAATGGGACTTCAAATGAGTGCAATGGACAYGTGACCTTCCCTTCTGTTGTAAAAAGGGAAGTTCAGTGAGGGTGGTGATGATGCACCACAGTTAAAAATGCAAAACTGTAGAGAAGGAGGCACCTGATATGGATTCGGCCTTGGGGAGAATCAACCTGCTGATTTATTTTCTCAGTTACACCAACTTCCAGTGCACATGGTTGTTGGGGTTTTATTGTGTTTATATACTATGGGTTTTTATTCAAATACCATGTTTTTATTCAGTTTATATACTATAGGTTTTTATTCAAATATCATGTTTTAGGTAGCATGTAGTTAACATCTGTACATGTTAACATCTGTGCATGTTGCCTTGCAGTAATTTAAAATTAAGAGATAACTATAAAATGTGAAGCCTGCTTGGGAATGTCTATATTAGATCATTATAATTTAAAATTGGACTATTYTAGTCTGTAAGAGCCACACACAAAGCTGTTAATTTAAATCATTACCTTTTTGTCCATTCAAGTAGCATGTACAGTCCCTTCCAAGCAGTGTGACATTAATAGTGTAACTGTGGTGAAAAAGGAAATAATTGCTAAGATTTGATGTGGTTTTCTTATTGATCCTTCATTAGATGTTTTCAGGGGTCTGCTGCTAACCCTGGTCAGAGRAAATAAGCTGCTTAAGATCTGAGAAATCAAAATTGTGTGTAACATCCACAGAGCARCTAAAGAGGTTCTGAGTAACCTTTTCTCTCTGTTCCCAGCAGTCTAATGCATGACATTATATTGTAGAGAAGGACTTTAACTGGGTCTTTAATCAGTGCTCAGCTATGTTTCAAGGATTTTAATAGAAAAGTAGATATTTAGGACTATTAAGCTGGGAACATCAAGCAGTGAGAAGCACTTTACTCCTGCAAGCATGACCCTGCCCATATTTAAAGGTAAACCTTAACTTTAATAATTTTGGAGTTCTGTTGCTGCATAGTTAATTAAATATTATTGATTCCTGCAGTGGGTCTTGATATAATGCTATAAAAGTAACACCATGCTTTGTCCTGTTTTCCATATGGGAGAGGATTTTGAGATATTTTCCTTACTGACCCATTGTCTGCTCTTCTCTTCCCCACCCTGTGCTGCCCCTGGGTGCTATTTTCCTGCTGTTAGTTTGGAGTTTTACTCCATTTTTGCACATTGTGCACTTTTCCCCGTCTTTCTTGAACTGTGCAAGCCAGTGTCTGGCTTTTTTGTGTGTGAAGAACTGGAGAGGGTTTGTCCTTCTCTGATAAGGGTTGAGTATTTCTAAAGGAAACATCCACAACCTTCCTGTGGGATGCAAAACACCAGAGCATCATTCTGGCACCATCAGCATCGTTCAGACCCTGTGGGATCTTGCATCCCTTTTTGTGATAAAATCATTCTATTCACGGCTGTGCAATTAGGAAAAAAAAAACTCCAAAAAACTGTAATTTACCTATCAAGTAATATGCAATATTCATTCCTGATTCTGGGGTTTCTCTGTATTCATGCAAACTAAATGAAAATAAATCTGTAATATCCAGCAGGGYGTTAATGCTGAATTGCTGCTTTACATATATTGCTGGAATTTAAACACGATGCAAGAGCCATAACCACAAAGTTGGAGGCTTGCTCTGCTTAAGCAGCAGTCTGCTAATTAGATCTCTGAGCCTTGGAGTAACCTTGTCTGGGGCTTGTTGCTTTTTACAAGGAAAATCTTTAAAACCTTCCTTCATAATCTGAGTGTTGAATGTGCTACAAAGGGCTGTGACACAGCAGTAAAACCCACACTATAATATTTGTAATATTAAATTTACTGCRTTCAGTCACATTTATCACTGTCACAGTGATTATCTGCCTCTAATTGGGAAAGAGCAGAGAAATCTCTCAGCCTTGGTCACCTCGGCAGCTGAGGGGAGACGAGGGTCTGACTAACCTTGTGTCTAAACCCCACCAGCAGAAATAACACGCTTCTGCTCAATGCATGTGGTTCTCTCCTGACACCTGCGAGATTCCAGCTCCCAGAAACTCATCAACACGCATTTTTTAAATTTCTGATGTAAATCACCATGAAGWGCCCTTCATCAGTTAAGAACAGCAAGTGTGGCATCTTGTTGCTYAAGCTGTGCAACATCCTCACCCTGCAAAGCTGGTGTGGGATGCAGCTGGGCTTCCCTGTGTGCTCTGAGCCCTGGGTGCTCTGCTCTGTCCTGGGCAGGACATTTGTTGTCACAAGAGTCAGTTGTTGTCACACGAGGCACAGGTCAGTCACACTGAGGATGAGGAGGCATTGTGCACCAAGTGGGAATTTTGGGTGATTGCAACCTGGTGTTCTCAAAATCAGGGACTAACCATACCGCCCACCCCTCTGTCCCACCTCCACATGTCCCTGGAGGTCCAGCCAGCGCTGAGGGACACAGTGTGGTGCCATTCACTTGCTCAGTAGGATTAAAACCAGCATTTTTCTCATTTCTGTAATTTATGTACAGGTATTCGGGCACAGAAGCTGGCTCTGGTTTATTTTCATTGCAGTGAGTGAGAGCACTGATCAGGACAGGTTCCACCCTTGCAGGGTGGAAGGTTTTCTGTAATATTTTTATACCTGAAATAACCCCAGCATGGACTCATTGGACTCAGCACATTTGTGTTTTGCCAGGATAGGTATTTCATTGAGGGCTGGTATAAGCTGTAGCAGCAAAGCTCATTTTATGCCCCTATAAATGGCATGCAGACAAGGCAGATTTGCTGCTGGCAATTATCACTGCTGGACCACTATCAGCAGCCTTTTCCTAGCAGGCACCTATCTCCAATTTAGACTTTGTCCCTCAGCCCCCTTCATAACCAGAAGACTTTTGAAAATCTTGGAATAACTTGCTGAAGGCCCTTTATCCATTACTGCTTTTAAGCATTTAATATTTAAATACCATTTTATCATCCTAATATTCTTATTATCGCCTACACATGCTGCTGTTCCCTGGGGTCCTTATGGATGTGAGCTGACGAGGAGAGCCCAATCTCCATCCTCCCTACTCCACCTGGGTGCAGCACCCAGCACAGCAATGCTGAGACATTAACAGACAAACTCCCAGTTTAAATATTCCCTCAGMACAGCGTGGAAAAAACACAAAGCAAGATAGATATCCAGCTCTTCCAGTGACTGTCAAGGGATGAAATATAATTTATATTTTTCTGGAGTGGTACTGCAATTCACGTTGCTGTATGAAAATGCCAACAGGGCTACAATATTCCGTTAGTAATGAGAATGGAATAAATTATCTCTGGATGAATTTTTAAATTGAATTGCAATCTAATATCTCACTAATATATTACAATAAGAAGGATATTGGGATAATTAAAATATATTTAAAATATTAAAATATTAGGATAATTAAAATATTTTTAAAACCTGAGTCATCTGAAATACYCAGATCTGGTGCTGGGTAAAAGGCCCGTGATGTATACAAGTCCCATTGATTCCCCAAAATGGGCACTGATTTGGTGCTGTTTGGCTCTGTGGTGTCATAAAGCTGCTCTCTGATCTGTGCTTGAAGTGTTTGCTGTCAGTTTTAAATGTTTTTTTTCCCAAGAACAGCAGTACTGGGGGCCACCTKAAGTGCAGTCATAAGCTGTAATATATTTTGCATACACCTACAGGAATACACAGGTAATGGTCACATGGAAAAACCTTCCCATTTTCTCTGGGAGAGTACTGGGCACTCGGCATCAGAACTAAAATCCTCTGGAGTGAGTGAGAGGGTTTTGTTTTGTTGGTGAATCAGTTCAACTTGTTCATGTGCATTTCAGGGTGGTGACTCTCCGTGGGTGCCTTGCCTGGGCACCAGGGGATGCAGTTAGAACAGGTTGACTCCAGTGTGATGGAGATTGCTTTTGTTTGCCCTGGAGATTTGATGACTCACTGAAACAGCCCCGTCCTATGCTTCGGTAAAGCTCATACAATTAATTCACCCATCATGCTAATTACTGAAAAAGCTGCAGGTAGGAAAAATATCACCCTGGTCCCTTGAACCTGCTTTGTGTTAGGCACCTTGTCAGCTYCTTGTTAGCAGAAATGCAGCTGCCTTTGAAGTCAGTAATGGTRTATGTAAGATATATTTTATATTTATTTAAGTCCTGAAATGGACTTTCCTGCTTGACCTCAGCAGGAATAAAGGGCACAACTTCAACTGCATCCCTCAGGAAACTCAAGGACAGTGTACAATGCTCGTGGCACAGCATGGAGAGTGCTGGTCTCTTCCCACCCTCCACCTTCCTYCTTCACATTTTTCCTCCTCAGTGTAGCCAAACAGACCATCTTCCACTGAGTAATCCAGGAAAGTGAGAAGAACTSTTCATCATTTGACTTTTCCAGAGCTGTGAGGTTTGGTCCTTAGGCCAAGAAGCACAACAACCTTCTGTGGCCACACTCTATTAYAAAATTTATTGTGCCTTAATTGATCTTTAATTGTCCTGGCTTGGTTAACGCTTATTTACTGCYGAGAAACTCGTACTCCAGAACCCATTGAAATAAAACCTATTCYAGGAGAGAAATTGCTGACTGGAGCCTCCTGCTCCCAGTCACAGGAGAAGCAGCACAGACAGAATCCCATTAGATGAATGCCTGTGAAGGAAGAGCCAGCCTTCTGTGAACGGAAAGATAAAATGCAGTCATAATTTAAGCTGTTTGATATAGTAAACAGTTAGGATGTGTTTTGCAAATTCCTTACTGTGGGAGTGAATCACTCCCAGATCAGCCATTGCACAAATAGGCAAAGAAAAAGTGTTTATTGTGCATTTCCATCTGGGAATTGAACAGGTTTAGGGGGGAGCACCTAAAGTGACGTGTGCTTTAGGGACGTGTAACCATGTGTGCATTTAAAGATACAGGAATTCACCCATGCATGTACTGGGAACATCAGGGGCTGCCACTTCAAGATTGTGAAAATCATGTGCCAGATTTGCAGTTAGAAATAAGTAAAATGAATTGGGCTGTGAGCAGTGGCAATAGCTCCAACCCCCTGGTCATGGACAGATTTTGATCACTTGATCAGGTCACTGAAGCTCCCTCTGTTGGAGCTGGAGGGGCAGTGGGAGGTTGTTGGATCCGAGGGCAGAGCAGTGGGTTCTGTGGTCCAGCTGCCTCCTTGGTGATCACAGAATTGCCGAACGGTTTGGGTTGGAGGGATACTCAGAGCTCATCATGATCCAACCCCCTGCCATGGGCAGGGACACCTTCCACCATCCCAGGCTGCTCCAAGCCCTGTCCAACCTGGCCTTGGATATTTCCAGGGATGGGGCAGCCACAGCTTCTCTGCCCTTTGCCAGGGCTTCAGCACCCTCACRTGGAGGAATTCCTTCTAAATATCTCAAGAATATCTAAATCCACCTTTCTTCAGTTCAAAGCCATTCCCCCTTGTCCTGTCACTCCAGGCCCTTGTCCAAAGTCCCTCTCCATCTCTCTCGGAGCCCCTTTAGGCTCTGGAAGGGGCTCTAAGGTTTTCCTGGAGCTTTCCCTTTSCAGGTTGAAGAACTCCATCCCTCTCAGCCCATGGTGGGTTTAGGGGAATGGAGAGAACAATGGTGAGGGAGAGAAGAGATGCAGAACTGGAGATGGGAGGAGAGGACTTCATAGGAGGTGGAATATAGGGAAAAGGCTTTGAAATTATGGTTCAGAAGGAGCCACGAAAGGGCAAAGGAGGCAGGAAAAGAGGAGAGTTTGGAAAAAAAGATGAAGCTTTCCACTCCTGCCCACCTGCTGTGGGCTCTGGGTGCCCACRTGCCCTGTGTGTGGGGCTGGGAGCAGAACCCACTCAATGCTTCCCACTGAGATTTTATTGCAAATTCCACCTTTGCCAATCCAAATCTGTTGGTGCTGAAATGCTCTGTGCCAGRAACCTGCTGAAAATGAATTTGTAGTTTTTACTTGCTTTCTGGAAACTGCGTTAAGAGTTGCTCAGCAGCTTTTGGTAACAAGATTAGAGAAATGCCCTGTGTTTAGTCCCTGCTACAGAAAAAAAATCTTATTCTTACTACCACAGTGTGAAGGTTTAATGCTGRATGTTTTGCAGGATTTAAATCTGGCAGTTGGGCTGCAGTTGGAGTCGGGTATCTCACTTCAGCTTAAAGCTGGATTTAGAAATGAGCTGRAGGGACCCACTTCTGTGCTGTCCTGATGTCCTCAGCCTGCACTGCATAAACAGCAGCGAGCCCTGCCAGCTGGAGAGCCYGACCTTTAGGATTACAATTAACTCCTTGACCCTCTGCCTTTTATTTCTGCTTTTCTGGTGAGCTAGAAGTTTCAAGGCTTTAATTTGTAAAAAGCCTGGGAGTGAAGGAACACAACAGGGAAGAAAAGAAGGAATTGTGGTTTTGTCCTCTGAGGGGAAGGCTGAYCCTTGTGTCCTATCAAATTTAGTTCTAAATATGTTTTACCTTTATTTTAAAATGCCCTTCAGCTGGCACAGGAGCTCCTCATGCCCTGAGTTAATGCATTCAACAACATGGGCTGTTCAAGGTGAGAATTGAATCTTGTTGCCCCTTGACAGAGATGGAATAATAGTGTAATGCAACAGAACATTTTTGAAATGCTAATACTTGCCACCTGCAACTTAATTTTATTTTTCTTCTTATTGCCTTTTTTATGACATTTCACAGTCCCATAGTCTCAATAGATGGATCTGCATCATAAAAATGACACAGTGATGATTTAAGGAGGATAGTCAGGCTGAGTGAAACGGATGGAGTGCTTTAAGAGTGTCAGTTTAGCACCTATTACATAGGGTCAATGTTCATTTTCAATACATCATTAAAGCATCCTGCTAAATCACTCAGAAAATGTTCGTGTTCTCCTTTTGAGCCACCATGTTAGATTACAGGGATAATGAAGTGTAACTGCACATAAATGGCAGTATTGCACAAGCATATTTTATTGTTTTCAGGGCCACTGTTTTAGGTTGTTCTRAATATGAAACATTAAAAAATCCACAATGAAATACTGAGTACCTCCTTAGGTGATAGTTCCCATACTTACGTTTGCAGTCAGCTACCAGCTCCATCAAATTTGATAATCTAGTGAAGTCATTTTCCCACTCTATCAGTTTTACAATATATAGTGTTCACTAAACTAATATCAATAAAATCAAAACTACCCTCAGCCTAGTAGCTAGTTCTTAAATTACATTACAGAAGATGTATTTCTGTTATTTTGAGAAGAACCTGGGATGCTCAGTTATTTCAACAGAAGTCATTTGCCAAGGTTATTTCAAGGGCAGGGTGATTTTTGCTGTCTCTGGGTGGTATTACCAGAGCAGAGACTCAGTGACACCTCTGTCACAATTAAAGTTTTGATTATTAGGTTAATGTTAAAAGTCAGGCTATGGAAGAGAGGAATCATGACTTACAGACATAAAATGTTAAATCTTTCAATAAGTCATTGTAATTTATCCTTAATACTGACCCTTTCCATGATGCATGCTGGCAAACACTTGGTATGACCCTGGATTTCATGGGTAGCATATACAAATACCGAAAATATTTACTTCTGTTGTACTGAAACAGCAGCATGAAGCTGGCTTTGTCTTAGCAGGGAGAGAAAAAAATGTCAGCTCCCCTCAGGGCTATAAAGTATTTATTTACTTTTATTGCATTTTGTAATGGAAAACATGGCTTTTATTTACAGAAAGGTGATGTAAGTGTGTCCTGAGGCACTCATTTTTCATCCCACCTAATCCAGGACATCTGACTGAGTGGCTTAAATTAATACCTTGATTACTTTGGGATTTCACTGCCTCCACAAGTCAGAGACGGGTTCCTCTGACTTTTTCTGTGTTAATTATGGAGAACAGCTCCAGTTTCAAAGTCCTGACTTGTAGATCACATCCATCAGGRGCCACCTACTCTGCTGTTTTGGATAGAGTCATTTTGGTTTATTGCAAATTGTAACAGATGAGGGCTGAGTGAGCTGGGATTTGGGAAGGGGAGCTTTGAGGATATTGTTGTGGGGAGATGCAGGACCAGGCTGAGGAAGAGCTGAGAGCTAAGGATGGGCATGGACATGGACAGGACCTGGCTGATTACGGGGCTGTATTTTACGGAGAGTGTAGTTTTGCCCAGTTTTTTCTGGTCATCTTTTCCTTACAATGAATTTCAGCTGTGGGGGTCATATAATTTTTCTGACGTTGTTCTCCACTCCAGATTAGTGCAGAAATCTTCTTTGCTACAGACAGAAAGGACCCACCCAGGCAGAGCCATGAGAGGCTTTGTGGAGAGCAGGAACCACGATGGGAAAGGTTCCAGGATGGATGTGGAGGGGATGAATGGGGCTGAAGGTGGCACTGATCATTGTGACATGGGGCTGGGGAGTGTGGAGGAGCCTTCCAAGTCAGCGAATGATGCAGGCACTGCAAGATTTTTAATGCTTCAGTTGGGAAATTCCTACCATTAACGAGACATTCGTCTTAATGACAGGCTTACTTTAGAAAACGTTCAAAGCTAATAACTATACTCAATAATGATAGTGAACATTATTGAGTTTTCCCCATTCACCTGTAAAGGATTGTAAAAGACTTCTACCCTACTGCCAATAAAGTCTTCAGCAGGCTGTATTCTCTGCTGCTCAGCTCCTCCAGACCCTTCCTACCAGGACTTGTTACTTGAAATGTCACTCGAGAAGGTGCTGGTTTGCCAAACAAGGAATAGTTTGGCAGAGAAAGGGCACTTGAGGAAATGTTTTCCCATTGCAAATGAAACAAGTGTGATCTGCAATGGGAACCTGTTATGTGAAGAGCAGAGGGTCATATTCTGATCTTTGTTCCCAAGAGCCACAGGTATTTCAGCACATGKTATTCCTTCCTTTTCCATGGGTTTGAGCATCCTGCTGTTCTTTTTCTGGGATCATTTCCCAGCCATGGTTCAAGGAGACACAAATTCCCTGTCCCTTCTTTCTCCCATCWTCTGATCCATTGGGAATAAGCCCATCAGCATCACCTGSGGTTGGGGAGCTCCATGTAGTCCASGTAGGATGAGCCTTCATTTGGGTCTAGGGAAGGACATTACACTTGAATTTGMAGAGTAAATTACTTTCCACAAAGTCAGTAGAAAGGGTCCCCTGAGCTGTGGAATTTGGTCCTGATTCAGAGACAATTTTCTTGTCTTTTCAATTTATTTTCTAGCCTTCACTTCRGAAACAAGGCAGTGCTCCTTCCATATTCTTGACTTCGGTTAATTGCCTGAAAAAAATATTTTTGAAGATCTGTTTGTTTTATTTTATGAAGCTGCTCTGAGTTCTGAAGTCTGCCCATATTTCCTTATTATAGCACTCTTTTACTCCTTGAAAGTGCRGCAATATATCAGTATTATCAGGCGTCCAATTCTTTCACTTTTTGAAAGCTTCAGTGGGCAATTTCAGTATTCTCCTCATAAGGAAAGAGGAAATGTCCTTTATTTATGCCCTACCCTCAACCTTTGTGGTCTTGGGCTGTTCTGGGGCTGTAGTGTGTGTTTCACAGAGCAGTGACACTGCTCCTTGCTGTGACCACGTACAGATAGTAATCAAAGGAGAGGTCACAAGGTTTTGTTTGTTTTCTTATGGCATAATAGCTTTGCTTTGTTTTTCTTGCTGTGCACTGACTGGTGGTCTCACCAGGTTTCCACCCAGAAGAGATGGATGAATAAATTGACACTCACGTCCTGCCAAAAGCTGCACTCAGCAGCTGCTCCTGCCATGGGGTCTGTGCTCAGGACTGGTTATTTCACCTTTCCCTACACTGAGCAGCATCTGATTTCTGCAGCTTCTTTGTCAGGCAAGACTTCTGGAAGGCAGCTCTAGTCTTCATGGTTTGGTTTGTGGCCGCTTTTCAGGAAACTCCTTGACTTCAGCAGCCTCGAGTTTTGCCAGGAGAGGTTTAGATTCGTTATTAGGAGAAATTTATTCAYGGAAAGGGTTGTCAAACCCTGRGACAGGCTTCCCAGGAAGTGGAAGTCAYCACTCCTGAAAGGGTTCAGAAAATATGTGAATAGTGCACTGGAGGATGTGGTTTAGTGGGGAACATGTGGTGGTGCTGACAATTGGACTAGCTGATCTTAGAGGTCTTTTCCAATTTTAACAAGTCTGTAATTCTAGACCATAGTGGTTTTCTGTTGCACAGAGAGGGGACATCACTTGCCCCAAGTCCAGAAACTCCAGCTCCAAATTTTTCCCCCCCAGTCTCGTGTGTGGCTGTCCCCAGGCCACCATTGGCCATGGCTCCATGATTTCTGGAGCCAAGAACCCCCAGGGAGCTGCAGCCCCTCTGTGGGAATTGGCACAGCCATGAAGGTGCACACAGAGGCTGCCCTGGCATTGGAGCACCTGGAGAACAGGASCTCCTGTGATAAATGCAAATAATTTTAAGTATTACTCTGATGCTTGCTCTACCAACTGATTTAAGTGTTCTGGCATTTTACTGACAGGTCAAAGACAAAAAGTATTCTGTAAAGCAGCATGGCACTTGCTCAGAAGTGCTGTAGCTGAAGCTTTTTAAAGGATTATCATCCAGCCTGTGGTAGGCAGCATTGTACACACATCATGCCCTCTAGCATGAGAGAAGTAGCTCTCAAACATGTCCAAACCTTTGAACCAATAATTTGTATGATGCATCTTGTTATTTCTATGGGTAAGTTCCACAAATGACCTTGAGGTGAATTAGTCATAAAAAAACACTGTACCTCATTCAGTACAAATAAAGGAGCCTGAGCGTTGGCATAATTTCATTGTAGAGGCTCAGATGTGGAAAAAGCAGCTCTTGAACCTGTGGATCACCATAGCTTTTGTCCAGTGAAACCCAACTGAACCGAAATGTTTTGGCCTGATTCATATACATCCCTGCATCTGAATGTTACGCCACTGTAAAACAAGATACTAGGGGATAAAACTTTAAAGGTTGGTCATAAAAAGGTAATAAATGGGGATATACAATAGGCTGATGGGAAACTTCATTTATTTCCTTGAGTTATGGATGACCCCATAACTCATGAGTGTTGGAGTGAGGCGGAGTTATGAAAGTCARGAAAGGTCATCGATAACAAGTGGAAATAAATGAGTTAGTCTTTTGTATTTTCTGTTTGTGTGWGCCACTCAGAGATAAATGTGACAGTGATATTGGGATGATGAGGCTGGRAGGGAGCCCAGGAGRAGTGGAGCACCCCAGAGCAGTGCTGCTGGGACCCCACCCTCTCTAGGACACAGGGTCATCTGCTCAATGAGACATGGGGATGAAGCAAAGCTTCTAGCTGAAGTAGAAAACATGCAAGAAAGGTGCCAAGAAGGCGATTTATTGCTGTGGGGTGGCACACCCTGTTCTTCTCTTGGGAGGGACAGCTYCTCTTCTGAGTACATGCAAAAGCTGAGCAAGGATCAAAAGACTCCAGCAACACCAGCTCCCATGATTTACAGTGTGATGTAACAGCACAAAGGTGCAGAAAGTCTTAAGYTGGCATTTTCATGGTTTTGTGCTGYTAGTTCAGTGGTTGWGTATTTTAGCCCASCCCTGTCTCCTCTCRKGCTGGTTTTTCAGGTTCAGTGGTAACTGTCCYCACTCTGCCCTTCTGCAAACTCCCACAAAACCACAGCCAAAACAGGGCATGACAATCACTGAGAGCTCACACCTCACTCACATTTTAAGAGGAGCAATCCAAGGAGGCAGCTGTGTGTACACAGCTCTTCCTCCYGTAATGGGATTATAAAGTAATCTCAGAGAGGCTGGAAAAGTAACCTTGGGAAATAAAGCATGTGTCTGGTTGTGGTTCAGATGTGCTGTGTAACTGCAGCTAAATAACGTCTGTCTCTGCTTCACCTCACCATCTGTAAAGCAAGGGTTTTTACATTCTTTCCATAAAGGAATATTACTGGGGAGAGAAAAAAAAAAAAAAAAACAACTATGAATTGTGCAGATATTGTTGTCCTGGTGAGGCAGCCACAGAGCAGTACTCAAATGGAAAGTCACTAGAGGAAGCTAAAGGAAAAGTATTTTGATGAGTCAGTTAAAGAGCCAACACTCTTCCTGCTGACAGAGAACTGAACTTCAAAATTTGGTTAGAAGGCACGGTTTTGCTGACAGTACTGTCTTTCAAAGGACATGCAAAATCAACACCTGACCATCTGTAGTCATTTAAGATTCACCCATAACATTTTTTTGTAATAGAGGGGTTGTTAACCTTGACATGCTGGGCAAATGCCAGCTTCTCCCACTCGGTGTGGGTCATCAAGCACAAACAGCTGTCATCCTCTTCTGAAATACTCATTTGAGTTCTTGGACATTGGATGCTGCTCATGCCTTGAGCAAGTGCAGRTTTGTGTCTCCCTCTGTAAGCAACTGAGATTTAGAGTTATGATCCACACAGTCCTGGAGTGGGGCCACATCAGACCAAAGCCTCCCCCAGACTGTGTCCACAAGAGACCATACCATGCACGAGCAGTGCTCTGGCAGCTGTGACAGTCAGACTTCGTCTTGGAATGTTCTTCAAGCCTGTACAGAGCTTTTTACATCCRTCCTCTGTAACCCTGCAGGAGATTAGGATGCTTTACCCTAAAACACGCAACAAATTCCAGWGAGCAGTTCATCCCCTCAGGTATTGCTAAGAGAATAAGGTAGAAAAAACAGATTAACCAAGTGTCCACACCACAGTGGGCAGCATCACAAAAGATCAGCATTTTCTGTGCCTCTCTGCATGAAAATATTGAGGAGCATTGTTGTACCTGTGTTAGTGTCCTTGGCTTTTCTCTTTCCTTCAATCACTATTATCTGTTACTTGGGAATAAAGGCTTCATTCAGCCTGAAAGGAGCAGTTCTGCTGCAGTTTATGAACGCTTTGTTTGCTCAAACATCTGAAATAGATTACTCTGAATCATTAAGAGCCTTTTTTCACAGTAGGTCCCCAACTTCATCCTTGATGTTTCCTACATCCACATTGCTCTTGATTTACACTGAGAGTTGATTATTTGCATTAAGTCAGACAGTCATGTCTTTGGCAGGAGGGTTTAAAATTASAGGCACAGCTTTAGGTGGGGCAGAGAACAGGGATGCCTGTGGAAGTCAGCCCTTGGTGCCCACCTTGAGGTGCCAGTGATGCTTTTCATTTTCAGGAACAGGYACAGACCTGATCCTGCATTTCTGCTCCAGCCTCCCTGTTGATGTTTATCAAGCATTACCACAACCCTGCTGTGCTGTGAGCCCATGTAATCCAAGCACTGCTTTGCAGAATATCTGAGGGATTTTTCCTGAAAAGTTCATCTTGCCCAGGTGAGGTTTCCCTGACTCATGGCAGAAGCACTGTCATCGTCTCCTCGTAATGAAACCGGGGTGGAAAATTACATCCTCCTTGATCTGACCTGGACTAAAAAGTGGTGTCTCTCTGCTTTTGGCACTAGTGGGAGGCATTTTCATTTACAGGATGCCCTTTTTATAGGATCAGAGGCAATCTTTTCAATTCCGTGTGTTAGCATTTTGCTGCCTTGCTCAAATCTTARTAAGGGGAAGGGAGAAAATAGAAAAGAGTGAGAAAAGAGGGTTTGGGGAAAAGATGAAGCATAACTGTAAGACAAACAAAAGAATATTCATGTCACCTGTTTAAATGACACAATCTAGCTAATGCTTGTTAAATTCCTTCCATTTAGGATTAAACACTGACAGGAACATTCACTCATGCACCTGGGGCCTTGCCAGAGACAGAGAAATCCCAAATACTTGGAGCTGAGTTGGTCACCAGGGTGAGARGACATGAAAACAAATTTAGGGAGAAACAAACAATTCTTCCCACACTAAATAATGACTTTTTGGAGACTTTGGCACTACAGCACAGGAGGAAGGTGGTGAGGTTTGCCCTGCTAAACACAAGTCATTTTCCCWAACTGTGCCTGATTTCCCATTCCATCTTCTGGCTTTGTTGCATATTTTCATTGCAGCTGTCTAGGGCATGAACTGCATTTCTAAAATATTTTTAATATATTTTTGAACACAGGTTTGCGCTGTGAGGCCATGATCATGGTTGGGCCCTTTTGGTGTCATGTGAAAAATCCAAACCAAACCTTGTCAGGCATCATATGTGGCACTGCAACATCACTGGGACTAATAAAATAATAGCTTCCTAAATTACCATTAATTGTTTACCCGAATTAATACTAACACAGTTGAGCCAATTAAAAATGTAGAATTTAAGATTACTTTGAAGGAATATAAGCCACAAAGGACTACACATCAATTAAAACACAGCAGAGGGCTTTTCACTGTGTGCCCTGCAGGTATGTGTTATATCTTAGTGATTGAATGTCATGTTATGTTTGTGAAAATCATTTCATTAGCAAAACCATGATTTACACAATGGATAATAAATTCTGGCATCTACAAGCCAACCACTGTTCTTATTAATACTTGTGTTGGCTGTGGGTTTTGCATTGGAAATTTTTTATTTTGGCATATACTATCGTGAGCAGTAACTACACTTCCATGTTGATTTCAGTGGTTTTCTTGTCACCAAGGTGTTACTTAAATAAAATATTACAAAAGCAATTGAGCCATCATTGCTGATGTTCTGTGCAAGGTAGTGGCTCTTTATGATAGATTAATTTCTGTCTGACTTTTGGTGAGTAAATGAATAGACTGTGGATGTTGTTTCAGTGTCTCTGCACAAACACACACAGAGGAAGGTCTGTTTGGGGCAGGTGAGGAAACTTCRTGTTCAGGCAGGAACCAGCTCTGAGGATGGACACAATTTAACCATTTCTGACATATGGTGGTTGTGATGTGCACATGGCTATGCATTCTGAGCTAATTTCTGGGCTCTTCTTCACATTAAGAGTGCGTTGTTTCTTGGAAAAACAGAGCATCTGGTTGACAATATTTGTGATGAGTGCTTTGCTAAAGGTCTTAAAAAGAAATTGTCCCCAGACTCTTGATGTGATGAATATTGTTATTTGGGGTATTGGGCATATGGTGGCTATGTTGGCAAATAACTTAGCATTAAACAGCTTTTCATTTGGCCCACTAGGTTTCTGGGCTGTTTCAAATTAAATATATATTTAAAGATTGTGTTTATATTTAATTTATAGACTTAATCGGCAGTAATTCATTATATAGAGTGCACTGTGCATTCTTCAAATGTTCAGTTCATTGAGCTGATTTTAATTTGTGATCATTAAATGTAAACAAGGCATGTACCTACTGCAATCAGCCTAAAAAGTCAATATTAACAKCCCTCACCAAAACTGTGAGGTCTGGGATCACGTTCTTTGAGTACAAGAGCTGTGGTCTTTAATGGTTCATGTAGGGAGGGGGTGGTGGGTAGCACAGAGACATTTAATGTCACACACACCGAGATAACGAGATAAAGTTGGTGGCAATTGAGAAGGAAACAATTAAAAAATAAAAAAAAAAAAAATTAAAAGGCCATTTTTCATAGGAAGAAGGAATGGAAGTGTGCCCGTTAGAGAGAAGCTGTGGCTGCCCAATCGCTGGAAATGTTCAAGGCCGAGTAGGATGGAGCTTGGAGCAATCTGGACTAGTGGAAGGTGTCCCTGCCMRGGGCAGGGAGGGTGGAACTGGGWGCTTTTTAAGGTCCCTTCCAACCCAAGCCATTCTGCAGTTTCATGGTTCTGTGATTTTAAATATTGTTGGTTGGAAGAGCTGATGAAACATTGTTGAAGTAGGTGGGGGTCAGGAGAGCAGAGGTGGGCTGAGCCCTGGAGGGSTTGGCACAGCCCAAGTTCTGAGATGCCAACTCAAGGCAGATTGCTCAGACTCAGGGAAAAGCTTCTCGGGTTTTGGCAGAGAAAYCCCTTTGGTGAGAAGTGGTGGAGCTGACCCTGCAGAGGCAGGAGCAGGACCAGGCCCTGCTTTGTGCTGTGGCTGCAGGGAAGGGAAATGGGACCAGCCCTCCATGGGGTGACAGTCACAGATACMGTCAGTGAGGTGGGGTGACTGAAGCTCTGCAGGAATGGCAGATTTTGGACAGGTCAGAGCTGGCAGCAGGCTGAGCAGAAACGAGGCAGAAGGGCTAAAAAGTCCTTTATGGCAAATAATCCCTCTCTGAGGCCACATAACTCAGCTAAAGCAAACATGTCAAAGGTGCTCACRAGCGTTTCTGAAGACGATTTAACGGTGAAGGGTGTTACAGAAAAATCCAGGGAGCAATGAATCATTTCTGCCTTCCGAGCTGCATTTGAATAGTTGAAAATAAGGTTGAGGATATAAGATAAGAAAAATAAAATTGTTGAATAGCTGCTCTCTAAATAAGTCCTGCCTGTTGYGTGCAAAGCTGGTGTATGCCAGCGGAATGAGAAGGGTGCTGTGCGACCCAGGTGATGGAGGCTGTCACCGCTCCTGCGGCCGCTTCCCGGCACAATTGGAATGTTCTGTGGTGCCAGGGGGGTTTATATGACAGAAGACTTATAAGCCTGAATGATAAAGAACAGCTTCCATAAATCATTTCGCTCTGCAGATGTAWAAGTTTCAGGAAGCTGATGTCGGGYGGGTACACAGAGTACAGCTGGCCACGTTTTGCCAGCATATCTTGCTTTTCAATATGCTTTTTAATATGGTAGTCTGGGTGATTTGTTTTTCCTGTTGCTTTCAAGGATGCAGCATTTATCATTTTTTTACTGGAATTCAAGTTTCTTGCAGCAGAAGCTTCAAATCTCAGCTTCAAAGTATTTTTGTGTAATTAAATTTCAGTTTTATGTGTGGATTTTATCTGTGAACCTCAGARGGGCTTTAATGAGAAATCCAGCATGCTTGTGGGTCTTTGTGTGACCCCTATTATCATGGTTCCAAGAAATCTTTTCAGACACCTTATTTCTAGAACGTCCTGGAAGGGTGTTTCCTGTGGGGGAAACTGAGGCAAAGTAGGGTTCACCTGTCCAGGCAAAGATTAAATCTTTACCTGGCATGACTACAGCTCTACCATCTCTCTGGAGCTCTCTGCAGAGGTTTTCACTTAACCATTCCTTGCTGTCCCTTCCAAATGTTTTGTTGTCCATCTTGATTCCAAATTTTGTCCCAAAGTCCCAGCTGCCTGTCCGGCATCACACTGGAGCTCTGAAGAATTACCCAGTTAAAGGCTCCTCTCTGGAGGGGATTTTGCTCAGAAAGGTTTAACCAGGACAAAACCTGCCCTCAACAAGCAATGGGCTGCKAGCAGGAAACTGGGGATTTTCTTCAGGAACTGTTCTTTGCTTTCTGCTTTGCCTGCACCTTCCTCTCCACAGAGAAATGTTGAATTCTCTGGTTCTCTGCAACTCATTGCTGTTCATCTGCACATTCCTGACKTTCTCCTAAACTTCAGTCAGGTGGCTCTAAATAAGGGAAGGACATGGTGAGAGTGCTGATGCCAAAGTTTTCACCAGCTAATGTATTTTGAAGATGCAAGATGTTATCTGGAGAAATGTTGCTGCAGACCAACCTTGCTGTAACCTTGCAGGGTCCCCACCAGCCGAATTTGTGCTTTTTGTGCCATCTCCAGACCCACACACCATTACAGCACACATTAAATGGTTATCTGAGGCAGGACCAGCAGCACCTCAGAATGAGAAGAAATGCATCATAGATGGTTTGGGTTGGAATGGTCCTCMAAGATCATCCAATTCCAATCTCCCTGTCATAGGCAGGGACACCTTCCCCTAAACCAGGTTGCTCCAAGCCCCATCCAACCTGAAGTGTCTCAGGTTCTGTCTTGGGATGGCATGAGCACAGCGGAGCAGAGTCCTTGCATTTATTAAATATCCTGAGTGTAGCTATAGCCAGGAAAGATGCAAAATCCAGATAATCACCACAGCTAAATTTGCAGTCATGCATAGAAAGCAATGAAAGCTCTGTGAAAAACACTACCAATGCTTATTTACAACTCCTGTGGTGTCTCTCACTGATTTGGTTGTTTATGAGTGCAGTAAATGTGGGAATATGAAATAAATATGTATACTTAGGGTTTGGGTTTTTTTTTTTTTTTTTTTTTTTTTTTTTTTTTTTTTTTTTTGCAAGCCCTCAAGCTGAGGTTTAGAAGTGCAAGGCTGGTTTCCAGGGTCCTTGTTTCCTGGTTCATCTATTTTTCAGTGTATCACATTCATCGCACAATGCTGGCCAGGAGCTCAAAGGAAAATGGACAGAGAGTGAAAGATTGGAGCAGTTTGATATGGCCATTCTTGATGACTCAGGGGCTTGAAATGATGTGTGAATGTTTCTTGAACCCCAAATATCCCGTGGCCTGACGTGTCTCTATTTTTGAAATAATTTACATACCCATCTTAGGGGTTCCCTCAAGTCATGCTGAACTTAAGGCTCTGACCGTATTTCCATGATGAACACTAAGGGTTTGTAGAGCATCCATAAAAATTCATGCCAGGGAGAAACTTGGCATGCCACATCATCCACCAGAAGCTATCTTCTTCTGCTTTAAATCAGGTATAAATCAGCTCAGCTGTTGTAACTTAGAATAAGTTAACAAAAATAAGTTTAGCGGTTTCATATTTTTTTTGGTTCTGAAACCCAGAAATACCGTAGTTTAAATATAGATAGTTGCTGTTCAAAGTCTCATTGCTGTGACAGAACCTGCCTGTGCTAAAGAGTTCTCAGTCTCAAACCTAAGGAATTTCTGGATTAGGAGAAACTTTTTAACTCCTAAAAATAAACCTTTTGGAAGAGACAACTGTTGCTTTTGTGCCAATGAAACAACTAAAGCTAACTGTGTCTTGCAGTTCCAGTAGGACAGAGAATGTGAAACTCAGAGAGCAGCTGCAACACCTCACATCTGTCCCCAAAAACTCATTATGTTCTTTATTTTCTGGTGGGTTCAGGGAGAGATTTCAATTCTGCTCTCCCACAGTTGTTTGGAGAGAGTTAGAACAGGACCTTGTAGTGTGATTTTGTCTGTTCTTAMGAAAAAGAGAAGTCTTTTGAGTCTCATGTTAAACTCATGTGAACAGATTGCYCAGAGAAGCTGTGGCTGCCCCATCCCTGGAAATGTTCAAGGCCAGATTGGACAGGACATGAAACAGTCCTGGTCCAGTGGAAGGTGTCCCTGCCCAGGGCAGGGAGGGTGGAACAAGATGAACTTCAAAGTCTCTTCCAACCCAACCCATTCTGTGATTCTGTGACTCCCAGAAGGAATTCTGAGAGTCTGTTAGACCATTAGCAGTTTTACTTTTCAAATTAATAAATTGGCTGGGGAAATGCATGGCTGCTGCAATCTCGGCAGGACACTGTTGGTACAACATGGGAATATTTTATCAGAAATTAATCATATCAACATTGCTCTCAATCTGTGGGAAATAAGAATTTAAAATAAAAACAAATGCATTTATGTAAACTATTCTCTAAAATAGACTACTTATGCCTATTTACATAATGAATCCATCACTGCCCTCAGGAGATTAGATAATTAAGCACTGAACAACTTATATTTATTCATGTACTTTCAAGAATGAATGAATTATCCCTTCCTGCACAAACTGAATGTTGTCCCTTTGATTAGTAGCAGGAGGACAGTGATGGGATTTTGTGATGGAAAGTGTGCTGCTTGTTTTTGKTTTTTTTTTWAAAAAAGGAAAACAAATTGATCATTAAGATAAAGTATGTAAAGAAGCTGTGTCTGGTTAAAAGTCAATATGAACGATTTTTAGCAAATCTATTAGCAATGTGAATATGCTTGATACAAATTCATATGGGAGAGCAGGACTKCTTTTCTTGAATATGTATGATTTTTAGAAGGACTTTGTGTATGATTTAGATAATTATTTCAGCAGCTGTTWGAGCAGAGTTTGGCTCTCCAGATGTGACATTTCCAGTGCAGGTGGCTCAGAATTACTCACCTGAAGATTCTCTATAATCAGTTTTTGGGAGCTGATCACCAAGCCAGGCAGGGTGACCCAGGTGCCAAGTGGGCTCAGGAGGGGATTGAGGCATCCTCTCAGATGTGGCAGAACCTCCAAATCTGGGGTTCAGGAGATGGGAATCAATCCTCAGTTGCTCTCAAATCCAGCTGCTGGAAATGATGCTCACCATCCCCTGGGGCATTTCTTCACTCTTCCAGAGGGGAACATGCAGGTATTTCACAGGAGTAGGACAGTGTGGTCTGTGTGAAGTCTAATCCCTCTTAGAAGCTGGACCAAACTCTGATGTGAGATTTTTTTTCAAGTTACACTTTGTTTTATGCTGCATATTCTCAATATATAAATAATCAGTTACTCTGAGGAACCTGAAAGTTGTTTCTGCCCATGGGAGGGGGCTGACAAGATGAGCTTTGACGGTCTGTTCCAACCCAAACCATTCTATGAAATGTCATCAATAGCGTATTATGGATACAGTTGCTGAAGAAAAGTAAAAGGTGTCATAATATTTATTTAATATTTGCTCTGTGCCATGGTAACATGGACTAGATAGAGATAAGAAGCAGGATCTTGTCCTTTGCCACCACACCAGAACTGGATATTGTGAGGGCTTGCACACATTTTTTTTTAATTCCACAACAGTACAGAATTCAGCTTCAAATATAAGGCTGGGACCCGCTTTGAGGAGTCATAGCCTGTGACCAATCAAGAATAATGATAGAAGAGTGCTTCAGGTACTAAATTCTGCTAGAAATATAATTATGCCATTTTATGACTTAGAAAACTTACTAATTTAATAGAGAATTCACAATAAAATGCTTTCTGAAGTAGCCCTCACAAGGTCCTGAGGATTTATAAATTACATKAAGAACCTGAATTTTTGCAGTTATGAAATAAAGCTGACATATTAACATTTCTAACTTAGCAATCATTTTATTGTTCACAATAATTAAGCTTGCAGTCCTTAGAGGTACCTCTTGTTGAGGGACACCTCAAAGCTCCTGAGATGCCCCACGGTGGCCGCAGGGTCACACCAAGGGTGAGCAGAGGCAGAGCCAGCTCCTGGTGGTGTTTTCCACAGGTTATAAAACCTCATCCCAGTCACCTGYACTTCTGAACTGATGTGGGAGCTGTAGGAATTCTCTGGGTTCATTAATTGTGAACAACTTTAWTCATGTTCATTAACAACTCTAATGTCGTTAATTAATAACATAAACAATTTTAGTTGCATGACTGGCTTTCCTGTAATTCTAACCTGGCATTCAGGAAATGGAGTTTTTTGTGGCTGGGTGATGGATAATCCTTTCACCTGACTCTGGGCAGGTGAGAAGATGGCAAATGTGTCTGGGTAAGACCTGCTTGTTGAACCTTAATAACCAGCAAAATGTGATGGCATGGCAGTGTTTCTTCTGGAGATAGTSCTAAAAACATCCAGTGGGACAAGTTTGCAAAGGCATGCAAACCCAGGGTGATTTGTGTACTCAGGCTGTTATTAATTCATTTCTTTGGTCTATAGATAGGGTAGAAACGAAATCAAATGCTAATATGAGTGTTGTATAAGCATCTTATACAGTGTTTTACAGATTCAGCCCCAGTGCAAGCTGCCCTTCATTGCTTTTAGCCTCTCCTTGCTGTCACTAACCAGGTGCCATCCCATCCCATCCCTGCTGTCACTAACCAGGTGCCATCCCATCTCAGTGTCCCCAACAGAATCACCATGGTCCCTCCTTGGCTGGCCAAACTTCACCTTCAGTTGCTTGTTTTGACACACATCTCACATATAACACAGTCATTTTAAAATCGATTAGCTGCAGTTGGCTCAGCTTTAAGAGGGTCTAAAATTTCTCCAAACTCAATGCAATCCAAATGCATCTCATCAAAATTATTGGAGAAAAGAGCAATTATAAAAGGTTTTTAACTACATTCTATTACTAGTTTTTGTTTTCTTGATTCAGTTGACTCCTCACCTGAGARTGTGTTCAGCTAGAGAACTTCTTTATCTGTTGAAACAAACGCTAAAATTTCCACTGACCTTCATGGCCACAAGGCAATAAACAGATTTTACTGATGCAGTGCGGTGCATAAACACAGCAGCAGGATTTGGGGAATTAAGTAGACACTAAAGTTTCCATCCCATTAAATCAACCCTGACTTGAACCATTGCTGGAGAAACACGATGTATTCAGGGCTGTGTTACCCATGCTTCAGTTCACAAACAACAGGTCTYTCTGCATTAATTTGGGGGCAAGAATCAGTGCTGGAGACTTCCTTTGAAAGTCATTCTTGAATTGAACATCCAACAAGGCTATGTTTTGGTTCATTGTGTCCCTGCTGAGAATGAGTTACAGGATTAAAAAAKAATTGCCTTGCCTCATAAACAGGATCTAAGCAATAGAACCAGAGTAGACTAAATGTTSTGGRGAAATTCTTCCCTGTGAGGGTGGGGAGGCCCTGGCACAGGTTGCCCAGAGAAGCTGTGGATGCCTCATCCTTGGAAATATTTTAGATCTGGCTGGATGGGGCACTGAGCAGCCTGGGATAGTGGAAGGTGTCTCTRATCATGGCAAGGGATTGGAGTGAGATGATCTTTTAGGTCCCTTCCWRCCCAAACCATTCTGTGRTACTCTATTTTAGCAAGGCAGGATATCCGTAACAATTGTAACAATGATTAAAGGTGGCAACAATGCATTAAAATCTATATTTTCTTTAGATTTAAGGGAAGAGATCTAATTAATGATATTGAGCCCTATTTACGGTGTGAAATCTGTTTCTGTGGGTAGTGCATCACGAGCAAAGGCAGGCGCCCAACATCACTATGTAAATTATCTCCACGYGGTGCTACATCAATGAGGTTTTCTCCATAGATGTTGGTTCCAGGTTGCTCCCTGTAATGACCTCAATTATACATGTCTTCATTGTGAAATTATGATTGCCTTTGGCGGGCTGCAAATGACAGCAGAGAAAAAGATTTCCATGATAAACCAGCACAACAAGCAATACCTGCTGCATTAGCATGCAGAGCTTGTGAAGGTGCAGTGTAACTCCAGCTTGGCACCTCAAATAACACTGGAGGGGAGGAGGGACAGAGGARAATGTTCAGCAATATCTTGACATTTTTTACAAGAAAAGGAATTAGTAAGACTCCACGTTCTGGCGTGTCACCGTGGGACCTGGCATTGCAAGAAATTTAATGTAAGAACATCGGGATGGCGATGGCTGGGTCACCAAAGGTGCTCAGTGCTTCGGGCTGAATATTGTACCAGGCAGGGAAGGTGAGAGAGGCAGGRTAAGAGTGATCCTTTGCCTGAATAACCCCTTGGCACTACCCCMAGCACACAGGGAGGGATCCCTCACCCTCCTGCGTGAGGCAGATGGGTTTGGAGATGGTTCTGCCCTAATTCCTGAACCACGGCAGTTCAGCACTGAGCTGCTGCCATCACCAATGCAGAGTTTGTGGTGTTCTGGCTGCCTTTCACTGACCTTAATTTTGTTCCACATTTGGGGTCTTTCATCTACCYGAGCAGGGATTAGTCCTGGCCCTCTGATACACAGGGACAGGCTTACAGCAATTCTTTCTTAAAGGGGATCATTACAAAGGCTTTACCCCTGTCTGGAACCATTAAAAGTTGAGTGAAAAATGATAGCATCCCATTCTCTGATGATAGCATCTCTCTCTGATGGCAGAGTAGTTGGCAGGAACTTATTATTTCCAGCTGGACTAAGCTGAGGAGCTACTTCAGCTGAAATCCCAGAGAAGAATACAAGGTTTGACACAACTTGATAACTGTGGTCAGTGAGGACTGATACTGGGCAAACCTATGGAATGTAGAAAAATTACGTGCATGCATCATCCTGCAGAATTTCCAGCTGAACATAAAATTGTTTGATTTTAGGACCCAATTCCATTCCAGCTTGTGTTCTGCAAATGAGCACCCTTTGAATATTGCCTATTTGTTCTGTTCAGTTTTATACCCACGGTAAAAATCCTTTTATCTCCTAAAGGTTTTTAAAAATAAAATGAACAGTGTTCAATACTTAATCTAGAAGCTCTACACAAAATCATTAAGGTGACTTGAATAATTTGTGCACATAAACCAATAGCATCAGTGTGCCTAAGCTATATAACTTAGGTACAAAGTTTGGAGTTTCTTAAAAGATTTTTTTAAAAAGCTCAGCCCTCCCATCATCTTAGGGAATCCTATTTCCTCCCCAATACACCTGCTTGTATAAGGAAATCTTTTCTATTGAAAACAATAAAGCTATAACTGAAGCCACACAAAATAATTCTGTATTAATAGAAAGGCTTTTAGATGTTAATAAGAGTCCCTCAAATGTACTAGTAATAAGATGCTCTCAAATATACTCCATAGAAATACTCTAAAAAGGAGTGTGTTTGTATTGTTAAACTGGTCTGTGCTAATTACATACTTTAACATAAAAAACTCATCTCTTGGCCTCATATGGTTCATCCAAGAATGGCAGCTGTGCAAGGTGTCTTCTTAATTAAAAGTTAATGTGTTTTTCATTACTGTGCTTCTAAAAAGGAAAAGCCAAAGCCTCTTTAGGAGTCATTTGGAAGATGGGCAGGGAGCCTTAAATTCTACTGCAAGAGGGCACTGAAAAAATGTTACTGAAGAAGGAGCTTACGTGAGCCCAGCATGACCCAGGGAACTCAAGRCACCATGAAAAACAGCAGAGGGAATTAAAGGAAACAGCAGTAAGATGAAAAAACAATTCTCTTGTAAATGAATGGCCCTCTATTTCATTTCTCCTCAAGATGAGATGTCCTCATTAGCCCTACTGCATGCTACAAATTATTGTAATTATCAGTTCTTTATCCTGTCAAGTGCACTCCAAATATTTTATTCATTAAAAGAAGCTCTTCATTATGCAGAAAATAACTACATTATTAGCCCCTATGTGCTGTTTACCTGCTTCAGGTCRTGGGATGGACGCCCCATCCCTGGRAGTGTCCAAGGCCAGGTTGGRYRGKGCTTGGAGCAGCCTGGGATAGTGGAAGGTGTCCCTGCCCATGGCAGGGGGGTTGGAAGGAAATGGTCATTAATGTCCCTTCCAGCACAAACCATTCGCTGCTTCCCTGGGACATCTCCACTCCTCAGCTCTGCCCCTGAGTTGCCACATCCCYGATTCCCAGCAGGTACCTGAGGGCACTGTGATTTAATGATTTGTCATCTCTTCCTGCCTTGGCTGCTGACCTGCTCTGTGATGGGTAATGTTCTCCTTCCCAATATTCCTTCATCTCCCCTTCTGATTTTTAAGGTCGGACTTTGGCGGTCGGACTGTATCAGTCTTCTCATCTAATGCCTCTGGGAGCCACCATAACCCGAACACTAGCACCACGTTGGTCAAACATTCCTAATTTTGATCAACCATCGATTAAAACTGTAGCTACCTTTTATTTAAAACAGCTTGTGCTCTTCCTGAAGTAGCACTGGGGGTTTTAAGTGGGAAAAACACTCAGTGCTGGTAGGCACAGCAGTGCTGTAGGGACCTTGCAGTGCAAAGTCAGCCTCAGATCCACATTAATGGCACACTTTGTGGCACGTTAGCATCTCACTAAGGTGGAAAAAAACAGAAAAGGAAGTGTGCGGAGGTGTTGGAGTACATTTTCACAAGCAGGTTTTGCACTAACTCTGTGCAATCAGTTGCTTTACCAAAGTACTGAGTCTGTCCAGGCTGCCCAAGGCTGCTGAAATAGACTGAATATTTTAGTGACAGATTTAAGAGGTTTGCTACTCAAGAGATGTTAAAGCAATTTTTCAATTAGACAATATGTGAAGAGATGGGAAATWGTGCTTGCAAATGTAGATACTGGGGTTTTTTTCATTTTTATTTGGTGCATTTCCACCATACAAGCTCTGTAAATGAATGCAATTTTCCCACCAAAGCTGTTAACTTTTAAGGCCTCTTAATCTGTGAACTGACATGATAAAAACAAGCATTTGGGTTCATTGAAAGGCAGCACTTTTTCAGAGTGCACATGGCCCTGAGATGTTCCCAGGAAGCRACATTCAGATCTTGTGTGGGGTGTAACGATGGAGTGGTGAGACCGGTGGACAGGATGAAGAGTTGGACAGCTGATGGGAAGGAGTGACCTGACCCCCATCTGTCATTTTACAGTGTCAGCACTGCTTGAAGTGGTTTTACCAAAGCACATGGCCTCGTGTGAGGCAGCATCTGTCTCTTTGATCTGTTTTGCTGCTGTTATTGCCAGTGGACCTGAGGAAGRAGTAGCCTCGGGGCTGGGAGAGGGTGTTTCATTCCCCAGCCCAGGTTTTGGGGTTGGCTGAAGCAAAGTGAAACCAACTGTGAACCTTCCCTGTCCCTCTCAGTAGCCCATTACCTTGAAAGACCAGTTTTCATCATTTACATGCAATACAGTTTTCTTATTGCAGAGCTTGGAATGAGGGGAAGCAAAAACACATTATGTGAATTGCAAAGTTGTGGCTACAGCARCTTGGACAATGTGGCCTGACTGCCTGGACACTGTCTTAGTGCTCCCAAAATGTTCCATAAGGGCAATCTGCACCCAGGGCAGTTCTGGGATCACATCTGACCTCATGGCAAAAGTTGCAGCCACATCTCATGACTGGCTGTAAGGAAATGCTGTCACACGGTGTGGTTTCAGAGGGTTGGTGTGTGGTTTTCAGTAAGGTCTGCTGTCCCAGGAGTTTCCTTTGTGTGGCACATGTGAGTCAAAATAACTGAGTTTTTTATTTAAATAAAATATGAGAAAGCTTTTATTTTTTAGGACATCTGTATCTCAGGTGCCATATGTGGCTGTGTTTGGTAAACAAGTTTTCACGCTTGGTGACTTCCAGTGTTTGGGCAGTTTGAAACTGGGTTTATCTATATTTCAGTGGCAACAGTCTGACCTTAATTCTTCTTCAAGAAACAAACATGACTCATTCTTGTACCTTTCCAAAGGACCTTGGCTTGGCAGGAGTGCTCTAGAGAAACAAGCGCAGCTGATCTCAGACCGCAGAGCCTTTGCTTGTCCTACTGCTGCTGGCTGCTTTGTATAAACCACTGCAGCCAATGGACCATCGTGGTGCCCTTGTGCCACAGCTGAGATGCCTCAGGAAAGGGATGCAGCGAGTATGATTGTGACAGATTCAATTTGTGTCTTACTTGGCTTTATTCGTGGGTTTGGGTTTTTTTTTTTWAAGCRTAACTATCCTGTCTCCTTGCCAAATTCCTCCCAAGTTGTTCCCGGAATGAGGAAGGAAGGCAGAGAGGGGAGAAGAGGAGCAGCTTCCCTGTGCAGTATTTGCTGTTAGCCCTGTCCTTTTGCCTTTTGCAGAGGTGGTTCGGCTGAGCCTGCCCGAGGAGCAGAGGGTGACCGTGACCACCATCACCGTGGGGCTCAGCACCGTCCTGAGCTGCGGCATCCGCGGGGCGCTGCGCCCGCCCATCATCTGGAAACGCAACGGCGTCGTGCTCAACTTCCTCGACCTGGAGGACATCAACGTACGTCCTGAGCCCCCTGTCATGGTCCCCTTGAGTAGGACCTCGTTTAACAGTGGTACTTACAAGGGTGCGAGTTTTAGCTTATGGTTACAGAAGATGGAAGCTGTCAGGATGTTCAGGTTGTGTGTGAATGTGTCTCAGGACTAAAAGCAATGCAGGGGAGAGCATTTTATATAACATTTAGAGTACGTTATATGAAATTATGCTCCTTYTGATGCCTTATCAATCAGGCTGATCTGAAAGAGAGGCCAGACAAACTTAAGAGAATGAGAATACACAACTTTAATACAGGCCTAACAGGCCTACTGGTACATTAGGGCAGACAAAAGCCTCCTCCTGAGGCTGCACCCAAAAATGGACACCGAGTCACGAGATCTTCACCTTTTATAAGTTCTGCCTTATTAACATATTGGGTCTTAATTCTCCAATGATCTTTACAGGTGATGATGTCAGCCACCCCAAACTTGCTTGCCCCCAACTCACTGTTGTTTACATATTTTGGGGCTCTCGGGCAGTGAGGTGTCCTTGGATTCAGGCTCAGAGAGGGATTGTTTTGTCTAAAGATGAAAGAACAGTAGTTTTAGTGCTGTACTAGGGAAGTACAAGAATACAGATGCATGAAAATATAGAAACTAAAAATCCTAAGGCATCACTTCCATGGCCAACCTGTGGTCCATAGACCTGCCATCTCAGGGGAAGCAGCTCCACAGACCATCAGCTCCTCAGGGATGTCTTTCCCAGTACAGMGAAACAGGCTCATCAAGAGAGTGAAACAAAACATTTATGGCTGGCAATGAATCTCTCCTCTCTCTAAACCAAATAATACATTTTTATCTCTGTTCCTCCTGTTTCACTTGCCTTTGAGCCAATTCTCCTCTCTCATTCCTTGGCTGTTCTTTCTGATGAGCAGTTTTAAAATGGGATTATTCGGCAGGGTGTGGCGATGCCCTCRCAGGAAGGAAGATGAATCTCTTTTAATTTGTGGTGCTGGTCTGATCTGTGAGTCATAKTTGGTAGGAAAGACAATACCCGAATGATGATATAAACTTACTCATTTATTTAATAACATTTAATTACAGAGAGAGTGGGAAGTAGTGTACAAAAAATATGGTCTGTATTTCATTTCTCTTTGCATTAAAGTACATGGTAAATCAGGTTTTATTTTAATTACACTACAGCAAGAGCTGATTTATATTTTTGTTCAGCTCTTGTTAATTTGATAACCACTCAGTTCAGGGTTGTTACAGGCAATGCTATAGCTCCCTAAATTGTTGTGTATCCAGGATTGCTGAAATGGGAAAAATCTTTGGTTTATTCTTCTGCAGTAAAATATGAAAATTACAGCACATGGGACAGAAAGACACACAGCGTCTCAGTACTTTATTTGTTGACTCTACCTTAGCAGGAAAATCATGTATAGGTGATTACTATGTGCACAAACTCAGTAATTAAAGCCATCTAAACATCTTGTTCTTTTYATCACAGTGAAAGTATTATCCTTTCAAAATGTATTTCTTGTCACTGCTTCATGCATGACATGGAAATGCAACAGAGCCTCTGGAGGCTCAAGAGCAGTCTTAGGGTTTGTTGGCCCAAAATGATGAAAATTTCAGGTATTTTTCTTAAATTTATGAATTTTTTGTTATGATGACATTAATCTTAAAGAATTAAAGTTCCTGTGGGAACTGAACACAAAATGACAGTCCAAGAATCAGAGTAGAAAAGCATCCTTGAAGGACTGATAGCACTTGATTCTGAGGGTTCATTTGCAACTCCTGCTATTTTAAACTGTGTTGAATATGTTCTCAGACTGAAATGCCCRTTCCTCACATAATTTAGCACCAGTCCAATTGGATTTCTGGTTTGGTTATAAGTAATTCTGTTTCTCATTGGTGATTCTGTGTTAAGAGGCAGAGTTATGTCCTCGCACATGAGCTGACTGGTTCCTGAATGATTCAACACCCCCGTGGAGTGTAGTACAGCAGGGAAAAAAAAATCACTTTTTGATCTGTTTCAACTAGTATGTCACTGAGAAACTGTATCAAAAGAGGACTCTGAGATTGTTACAAGGGAAAAAAACAGGATTTATGCCTCAATTTTAATGTGTCATGTATCAGTTTATGACCTCTACCACCTTGTCATAYAACACCTGCTGCTAGTGAACATCAACTTTTTTAGTCTAATGATCATCTCCGCACTTTTTTCAWCATTAATTAAACTGTGTAATTTTTTTTATGTTCTGTCTATACCCTGCCATTGGTATTCTGGTCTGGTTGCTCGAGGAGGCACAATTTGGGGGTTGCCAGTTTTTATTTTCACTCTCCTACTGTGGGGTGCTTGAGCTCAGGCATATCCACTCTGTGGCTACTGMGGAGGGGCACCTGCATTGTCTGAAGCACTTGGTGACAGCAGGGACAKTCCTTCAGCTGGTAAATCMASCCTTTTCTATTTCATGGAACCACWGAATGGTTTGGGTTGGAAGGGACTTTMGAGCTCATCTSGTTCCAATCCCCCTGCCATGGGCAGGAACAATTTCCACCAGGCCAGGTTGCAAAAAGCTTCATCCAGCCTGGCCTTGGCCACTTCCAGGGATGGGGCAGCCACAACTTTCCTGGGCAACCTGTGCCAGGGCCTCACCACCCACACAGGGAAGATTTTTTTCCYAATCTCTAATCTAACCCTACTCACCTTTAATCCATTCTCCATTGTCCTGTCTCTACATGCCCTTGTTAGAAGTCCCTCTCCACCTTTCTTGTAGGCTCCCTTCAGGTACTGGAAGGACACAATTAGGTCACCCTTAATCCTGTTTTCCAGGCTGAAGAATCCCAGTTCTCTCAGCTTTCCTCATMGCAGAGTGCTCCATCCCTCTATTCATCTTGGTCTTTTCTCAAACACCTCACAGCTCAGGTCAAGGGGTGGCAGCAGACTGCTCAAAGCTGCAGCCTTACGTGGCTGCAGAAATTCACATTAAACAATAATCTATTTAAAGGCATTGACAGCAGAAAGTAAAGGCAGTGTGCTTCTTAATGTACTTGAAGGCAGTTAATTAAATTACTTCAGTTTTCCTTTAGTACGCCTGAAGCAGAAACTCGATTGCATTTCTGCTTTTCACAATAAGGTTGGCAATTTGGCTAATTGGAAGTGCAACAGGAGATTAATTGTACCTTTTTAACTTGAAGAAAATCCTCCCTGCTCTTGGCACAATGGTAATCACATACAGACCTACAGGATAGTCACACACTTGGAAAAAACCKGGTATTATATTTCAATTAAACTCTTTCTCTTCTAAATGCTAATTCAAGAAATYAGATGAAATTAGAAGCTCAAGTCTGAAAAAAACAGAATCCTACCAGCTAGGTGTGAGAGCAGCACAGAGAGGCACTGCTGAAATATTCTTTGTTGCTTTATTCTCTCCAGATTTGTGGCAAATGTGATCTGAGAATGCGATCGTGTTCCAGGGTAATGTGAGAGTGACAAAGGCAGTCAACAGAAACCTAGATAATCCTAAATTTGCACAGAATGGAAAGATTGAAGATCACCATGAAGCCTAGCTGTTTAACTGCATTAGTTAAATCATTTTTATGTGATCTCTTGATTGGCAACAAAATATTAATAATTTTTCATTGCTCTCTTAATCAGAAGCTTTCATAAGCAACTAGTAATAATTTGTCTCGTCCTGCCTGTAGGAGCTCTGTTAATGAGTTGTCACATAGCTRCTGCAGAAGAGCCATCCTAATGGTACATGTAATTAAACGATTTCTTTTGCAAACATTTAAGATTGCTTTTAGCATAAAAATATTATTTCTCCATAAATTACCTATCCATATTATTTATCCATTAGAAGTCCCTTTGCAGTTCCGCTTTAATGAAGTCACATCAACTTTTCTCATGCAGAAAATAACTATAATGTAGCTGAAACTGATAAAATCGTTATAGCTATAAATTGATTTCTGACTACAAAAGTGAAGTGGTTAAAATGTGTCATCTTTCAAAATAATATGCTTTTACTTCCTAGGAACAAGTGATATGTTTTCTCAAATATGTGATTATGAAAGCATTCCTCAATTTAAAAACAAACTCCTCATGGAGTCAAATGTATGTAATATTTATAGGGTGTTGTTTCACATGATTTGACATTATCTCCAGAGAAACCTGTGTAAATTGATAAAATTTGTAAACATCAGTTGTTCTTTCAGAAGCATGGTGAAAGATATTACCATAAGAAAACCAATACRGTGCAGAGGTAGATCAGAATTTGGTGAATTACCAAGTGTAGTGCAGGTAGCTATAGCCTGAGCTCATTAGTGTCTTTCATTATTCATTTCATTTTCATCTGTATCCTTTAACTCACGCTGGCATTGGGTCATTAGTTTGAAAATAGGCTTTACATAAAGTTGTGTAAATACAGAGTTCTTCATTTCTGCTGATGTCAGGTAGGATGGCACAGCCTTGCTCTCTCCAAACATCCCACCCAGGGACAAGCACAGAACTCCAGACCACATCCTTGACTGGTCATATTCCCCATCCACCCAGGAAATCACCTCCTTGTACACCTCACTGCCTCTACAAGGGCTGTGCCTACCTGCCTTGGTGCACATTTCGTGTGTATTCATGAAAATGTCCATTTTCCACCTATAATATTTGAAACCCAAAGCAAACAGCCAGCCTTTAAAGTGCAAATCACTGGGATTAATTTTCTCATTAAAACAGTCTGTATGAAGGCAATATATTCATGTTGATGTTTTTAATGTAGATTCACTGTTAAATAATAAAAAGATTGTGTGTGAATAACCCCACTAATTCCCTGCTAATAGAATTTGGGCTATTAAAATGATCAAAGCCTGGGCCATGCTAGATACTGCAGTGCTGCAGTGATAGGAGCAAGTTACAAAAAGTTGCAGGTTYAGAGCCAAGCTTTTTCTCTTTCAAATCAAAGTTTAAGAAATTGCTTATAGTTACTAAAGGTGTTTGGAGGCTCTAAAATAGTTAAGTGCAAAATTACTACTGTATGTTCTGGATATATAGTCTCACATTTTTTCATAATGAAGATTACAGAAACTGTACCCACTTGTATTTTTAGAAGCATGTRCCTACTGTTAATTTTCTGTCATATTATCTCTGAGTTTCTCAGGATATAAACTCCCCCATTTTTTACCTATATTATCATTACACAACTATCTAAAAAGTTAATTTCCATATGTTCAAGGCAAACAAACTTTTTTTGACTCGCCAGCAATCTTAAAGTTGTGTTAAATTCTTCAAGCAGAAAAACAAGAAAAGATAAATTAATGCCCCATCAGGCTGTGTTTGCAGTAGATTCTGGCATTTGCTTAAGGCTGAATTTCTCTCCATGTAAATGACTAAAGTGATAGCATGTGGAAARCCAAGAACAAATAACATTAATGAAGCATAAGTTCTCAGCTTGTCTCTAGAAATGAATTATTAAAAGCATCAAAGAAAGTGATTTAAGAACCCATGATTAATTTAGTTTTTATTATTTTTATCTGAATCACTCACGAATCTATTGTAAAAAAGATCAGAGACATTTGATTAGTAAGGAAAAATCATTTCCAAAGTGATAGCCATTGTTGTAGATTTTGCATAATAATAATCTCATTAAATGCTTGGGTACATTTCTTTTTAAAATCCTGTAAACATTGTCAGAGARAGATTTCTAGGACTCTGAGGATCAGGCAAGCTTTTTTTAGTGTGAACTAGTTAATACATCTTAGTTGCTTTGCTGGTGATTGTGAGATCAGGGTGRTGTTCTTCTTCATYTGGGAGTGTTCAAGGCCRGGTTGGATGGGRCTTGGAGTRACCTGGTCTGCAGTAAAGTGTCCCTTTTGCCTCATGGCAATGRGGATGAAACGAGATGGGCTTTAAGGTCCCRTCCAACCCAAACCATTCTGGGGTTCTAGTGGAAAACCAGTGACACCAGCAAGTCCCTTTGCCAGGACTGGTTTTGTAGGTAAGCACTGAAACCTCATGGAGAGGGTCTCCAGCTTCCCTGGGCTTGGGAAAGGGCTGGAAGGGAAGGGGTTAAAGATGAAGTGCATTWTTATTAGTAATAGGAGTAACAACAATGTTTAGAAAAACATTTCCTAAGAGAAGAAGCACTTAGGGTACTTCATTCCCTCTGCCATTGTTTCTGCTATGAACACTTTTAAACCATCAGGGTGAGAGGGTATCAACTGTCTTTGGGGCTCCCCCCAGTATTTATTAGAACATTTGGTATCTAACTTGGATGGTTGAAAATCACTGTGTGGGTTTAAATGGCTTGGGCCAGGGAGTGTGTACCCCATGGTGCCACTMTGTAGGGTGACACTCCTTGAGAGCTGGGGAGGTGGGGAATCTCAGGCTTCCTGTCACTGGGATTCGACTTTTCTGTTTATTCTTCCAATTTATAGTTTTAAGTCAAGTTTGAGGTTTCTTTCTCAAGCAACTGGAAGTTAACTTAAAAAAATAATAACCCTCAGTGCTCATTCCTCTTCAGAGTTCCTGAAAACCAAGAAACTTTGACAAAAATGTAAAGGGTTTTAAATGTTGGAGTAATCCCTAGGCAAGTTAGAAAGCTCCATGAGAATGCATCTGAAACAGGCAAAAGGTGGGTGGYAGTGCCCTGCTCCCCTGGCATCGCAGCCAGCTCAGCACCCAGGGTGAGCGTGGTTCCTCTCCTCCAGCTCCTGCCTGGGTGTCACAGCAGTAGATTTGTGGTGTTACAATCACAGGCTGGAATTCACTTGAGACAGAATGTGRACAAGATTTACAAGCAATATGCGATGCTTTACACATCTCTGAGCRCGGTGTCTCCAAACCACAGCTCAGTGCATGACCAGGGAATGCATTAGGATGGGGATGGGATAAATAAATATGAAAAATCTTGTGTTTGGAGAGACCAATGCCTTGGGTAATCAGTAGTGATGGAAAGGAAATACTATACCCCAAAAACAAACAAAAAAAAAAAAGGTATACTTCTATTTTCTAGGATCTGCTTTGTTATTTTTTTTAAATCAACTGTGTGAATAGCAACTTTTTTTTTAATGTTTTACAGATTACTAGATTGTTATCAATGCAAAATGCAGGGTGGTGTATTTTTTTAATCTTGAAAAGTTAAAATATATTCCAAGGTCATTTAATTCATCCTTTGGTTGAAGGGTAACTGCAAGACATGAAAGCTCAGGAAGGGCAGAGAACTTTTATTTGAAAAAGGGAGAGAAAAGGTGATATCAGCTGCTGGAGAAGTCAATTTATCAGCTGTCACTAGTTGACATTATCAATTATGAGAAATTAGAAGCATAGCTTTCTGAATAATTTTATTAGAAGAATTCTTTTATAATGAAATTCATAAGGTAGAGATGATGAACACCCTGTCCTTATCTGGCTGCTTTGATGCAGGGCTCGTGACTCTGTGGGTTGGATGGGTACTGCCTCTGCTTTCAAAACTTCTCTTTCTTCCTCTTCACAAGAAATTTGGTGGGATATCCTATCCCAGGAAGCATCCAAGGCCAGGTTGGATGGGGCTTGGAGCAGCCTGGTCTGGTGAAAGGTGTCCCTGGCCATGGCAGGGGGTTGAGCTTACAGGTCCCTTCCAACCCAAACCTTCCCATGATTCTAAGTTAATTCACCTTCCATGGTAAATGAGGAAAACCATGTCTCAGAATTTACTCTTTTTGGCTTTCTCCTTATTGCCTGTTCTTCTTCATGGGATGATACATTTAAATGTGTTTTCAGGCCACTGTGGGGCATTGCTGGGGTCAAGTAGGGCAGTAACAGCTCCCTGGGGTGTGCAGCACTTGCTGAGCCTCCTGGACAGCTCTGGAATACTCAGTTTTAAAGCTGGGATCGTTTTGGGGAGAGATGAACTATGTTACATGAGTTTCATAGATGTTTTTGTTCTGCTCTGACTGCTTTCAGGCTCRTGGTGATTTGGAAAACTGGCTTAACAGGCAAAAGCCCTCTGAATTCAGTCAAAATATGTGACAGTGTTTCCTCTGCTTTTTCCCATTGTGAATTCCTCCTATTCCCTCTGCCCACCCCATGCAGATCCCAGAAAAGCAGAGCAGCAGAGGGCAGTTGTCAGTGCTCTCTCACACCCCATTAGCCCAGGGAGGACTRTGAGCAGCTGAGCAGCTCCTATGAGCTCCCAGAGGCACAGAGGGGTGTGGGATACATCCCAAATACATCCACAGCTTCCCACAGCACTGCAGCACTCCTGGCTGGGATCAGTGCAAGATRTGAAGTTAGAAGCTATTAAGGAATCAAAGACTCATCATTTCTTAATGCTCCAGGGCTTGGGTTTTTACAGCACTTCCAAATATACCCTTATGAAATACACACAGAAAGTGCTTGTGCATAGGAATGCATCCACAGATATAAAATGTAGCAGTGAAATCCTAATGTACTAATTATATCCACAGGGAAACACAGGGAGAGGCCATGCRCTGCAATAAGCACACGGGAAGTCATTAATTTGTTAGGGATTCAGTCTTCTTTTTAGCAACAAAAGGTTCAGTATCAAACATTTAATGCCACAATCACATTTTCCTTCCCACACCTAACACTTATAATTCTTAATAATGTTGTGGTTATATATGAATTCACTGTGTGTGCAGGTTCTAATACAGGGTTAGCAATTCCATTCTATGCCTCACGATGATATGGCGTTAATCTAAATCATCTTTGGTAACTTTCTTTAAGYACTACAAGTCAGAAAATAGTTTTTAAAAGTCATAAGCTGTGCTTTTACCAATGTAAGCTCCTCTTTTCGAGGAAAACACATTTGGAAAGGAAGTGAATAATAYAGTAGTATTACATCTGTTTGGTTGTGCAAGGGTTTTAGCTGATATTAATACATTTGTATGCATTGGAATAAAACAGATTGTCTATAAAAAGACAATTACAGAGCACAAACCAAGCATTCAGAATATCTTTCTGAGATATCTTAAAGGAAGCAAMATACTTAAATAGAAAAGATTATATTGTCCTGTTTTTCCACAACTCTTTATAAATCATTCCATTAAAGTAGCCATCCTGCTTTTATTGATCTAAACTCAATTTTAGTTTCTTTTAACTTACAAAAACTGTTATTAAGTCCTTTCCAGTCGAAGCATTTTCTCTCTCATGCAAATACCATTTGAACTGAGTTGGTATCTTTTCTATTAGCAGTTACTCATGCATCTTTGCTTTCCATCAGGAAAGATCTAACTGACCAGAAAACAGGMAAATGCTTGAAATGGGGATTTTTTAGTAGATATTTGTAATGATGTATTGGATAACTTAACCAGTTTATCCTATAGTGTAGATGCGTGACAGCAAGGTGACAATAATATCTGGAATGCTTTTGATTAGACAATGGATTTCAGATCACCTGTGSATTTACTCAGATTTCTTATAATTGTTCATACATTTCCCCTTTGGGGCAGCACAGGCAGCAGAACCAGGTTGATTGTGGATATGTCTGTGCCCTCTGAGGTGAAGGTCTGTGCTTTGGGAAGGATTCTTGTCCTGCCAGTAAACTCCATATTTCTCAGTGCCCACTTTCGATCTGCCATAAAACATGTCTAAAAACCAGGCAAATTCTCAAAATTCTCCCCCCTCTGCCAGTGCTAACCTGCCACTGGGAGGTGAGGCATGAAGACGCTTCTTAGTGCCAGACAGAAAGTTTTGGAGAAGATTCAAGAGCTGATGGAAGCAGTGCCAGATCAATCCCTCCTGCAAGAGAGGGGCTGGTTTGTGCTCCCCTTGAAGGGCGCCAGCTGGCATTGCACGTCTGCYGCAGAATCGCAGCTTCCTTCAAAAAATGTTCAAAGTGTGGTGGCTGGAAAGGAAAGCTTCAAACGGCAAAGCACCCTGAAGAGGCAGGAAATGTGAGATGTAAGGAGCCCCAAAAGGTTTGRGTTTAGAAATCAGCCCATCTGATGATCAAACAACTCGTGCTTGTAATCTCTGAGCGCCTGGCAGGGGCTGGCAGCAGCAGGGGATGGGGATGGTTCCTGACACTGCCGGAGCTGCCCTGGGAGCAGCGGGGAAGGAGCGGCATCAGAACCTCCGAGTGTGGATTCCCTTCCTCCAGCACAAAGAAATCAGGGCCCAAGCTCTTGTCTCCCAGCCAGCAGATCAAAGAGATGTTCCTGCTCAGTCTGTCCCCCTGGAGGGCTGTGCCATGGCAGAGGTGGCCATCAGCTGTCACCTCTCACCGCACACTGCTGCGTGTCCCAAACACCAGGGTGGCAGCAGGCAGCACCTCCTGGAAGGGTTTCCCTGCACACCCTGGGCTGCAGGCTGGCTTSTAGCTGCACACTGGAGCTTTGAAAACAAGTCCTTGTGTTTTCAAAAGCAGAGCCATTCTCCAGCATTCACCCCATCTTACTGGGTTTGTGTCACCCTGACTCAACGTTGAATTTTCCCATAATATTGCAGTGAAATTACTCAGAGTCCAATTTACGATGCTTCACTTGTGGGGATGATTACAGAAAAATCATTCTTTCAGCTCATGAGCTGTTTTTAAATGTATCCTCCACGGTTTGCATAGAAATACAAGCATTCTGAAGCTTCAGAAAGTCTGAACGTTGGTGGAGTAGCAAGAGAAGCTGCTTCATATAACCACCAGTGCTGTGGTTCTGTTAGCTATAATGTGGTAAATAAATACTGAAATTAATAAATAAATAATGAATTGAAATAAATTCCTAAGCACTGTGCTTGTACAACATACTCAAGTGCCAAAATGTCTCTGCTAACTCACATCCTTCCCATCTGTAATCAAAAATTGAAACAATGCAAGAGCAGATCTAGGAAGATGAAGGGGATGAAGAAAGATACTTGTTAAGCAGTTGCAGTTCTAAACAGGTTTGTTTGAGGAAAGGCTTTTTGTCTTTTTCCTTGTCTCCTGCCTAGGATATTGTCTGAGATAAGTGACAAAGAGCTTCAGTTCTTTCTCATCAAGTCTCAAGGCTGCAGTGCATTTTCTAAGAACCAGCACAGATAAAGGAAATCTTAACCCACCCAAACGTTAGCATTTTATGCATTTGAGGTTAATAGGTAGATATTCAACTCCCCCATAAATTRAACAGCTGGAAATTGCCATCTTTTTTATGTGCAAAAAGCACCTTGTTAGCAACGAGCACAAAAGTTTGTATTCTCAGATGAGTCGCTTTGCCTTACTCTTAAATTGCCGCTGATGTCCTCCCTGTGCAATGATTTATGAACTCTAAAACCTGCTGTTCCAAATTCAAGCTGTGTCCCCAGGCTGCRTTGCTATCAAAGCCACTGAACAGGCAGTCTCCATTCATGTAGTGTTTAAAATATTGTTACTAAATAATAAGGCACCTTTCCTGTCTTTTGTTCCATTCAGGATTTTGGAGAAGACGATTCCCTCTACATCACCAAGGTAACAACTGTTCACATGGGCAATTACACCTGTCATGCCTACGGCTATGAAGAGCTGTATCAGACCCACATCCTTCAGGTGAATGGTTAGTAAATGGCATATATGACATTCCATGAAAACCTTCCCTAAGAAAAGTTGTGTGTTAACCTCATTCACGCAGAGATGTGTGAAGCCACGGCCCAAATTATCTGTGCACGAGAGCAAACGCAGCTTGGGGTTCGCTCACTCGCGCTGTCACACAGGCAGGCAAAAGTAAAAATATTAAGGGGGGATGTGTATAATTACCTGGGCTTCAGGAGGTATCCTCACTGTAAAACAAGCTGTCAGTGACATTTCCATGGAGTTCAGAGCAGCGTTTCCAAGCATCTCTTCAAGTAATTACTACTTTTGTCAACAGAAGTGTTGCCTCGATAATCTCTTCTTCCAGAAAATMATTTCTGTTGCATGAAACAGCTCAGGGTGTTTAAATAAATACAGCAGTGTTTCCAAAGCTAGCTATCTAACTCCCAGCTACATATCCAGATTATTAGTGGATATATTCTGGTGGTACAGGGCTTGGTTTGCTGAGGGCTATTTACACTGGCTCACTGGGTTGCAAAATGAGGGCAAACCATTTTACGGGTGAGAGAATCACACGGGCCATATTCCAGCATCCTCGTTCACCTCCGTCCCCTGGACCACATTTGTGCCTGGTGGAACTTATATTCAGGCATTCACTATCTTTCTCCTGACCTCAAACTCACTCAGTYGGATTTAGTTTAAAATTACATTAGATTAGGCCAGCATTTCATCAGGGGACCAGCCCAYGGAGTTTTCACCTCCCCAGCTGCAGCCAGCGTTTTCTGACTTCAGACCCATTTTTACATTTGCTGATATGCCCAGCAGCGTCTCCAGGACAGGGGACAGGGTCACCCACTGCTRACTGTTCATACATTCTGATGTGCTCTGCTATGAAAGCGTTTCTCTTTAAGGAAAATTTAGTAAATTTATTACAGATATATGTATTATAAGGAAAATTAATGTTTGGTCCTTTCTCTGGATGTGTGCAGACCTGCACAAAGGAGAGTTTTCAGCTCCTAAGAGCAGGTGGTTACACACAAATTAATAGTGAGAGGAGAAGCAGTAAAGAGGGGTATTTCTGCATTTTAAGAAGAGCTGTGGTGGATGTGAGGTTTTGTKGTGACTGCAGCTCAGGTGTGCTGGACATCTGTGTTTCCCCCACCACTGCAAATACCTGGAGGAGAGCACGGAGTATCTGGCTGATCTGAATGAAATCTGACTTAATGTTTCTACATAATAATTCGCCATCTTCTGAGGGAGTAAGCTGTAAATCTCAGCAATGTGGATAACTAAGTCATGCATGCTGCAGCTGGGAAAAGAGGTTTCCTTCCTCAAAGTRCTATTTATCTGATGAATGGCAGCTGAAAGAAAAGCCAGCTAACAACTTAATCCCGTGTCTATTATGTGATGTATTATGAGGCCTGAATGGAGTTTAGTTGGCAGACAACAATGTAGACTTTATCATTGCTGAGAATAGAAGGCCCAAAGGCTTTGAAACTTAAACCAGAAGGAGAGGAAAGCTGGGTGGAGTGTGGGAGGGGGTGATCCATTCCATACTCACGCCTGCCACTTAGGTTTAACTTGCTGTTGAAAGATCACATTTTCTTTTTAAGTGAAGGAAGTTTTATACCACAGCTGCATGGGAGTTTTCTTACTAAAAGAAAAACGCTGTTATGCAAAAAAAAAAACTATCTATGTTGGCTTTTTAATGTTTCTATCTAGTCACTTATTCATAATAAAATGCCTTGAATTCTGGTATCAGCTCAGGCTTGCTAGAAAACATTGCCAGGTCTAGAAATCTTTGTCTTACAGCATCTGATATTCCCATGTGAGCCATTAGGCTTTGCAAAGCTGGGTTTTTGCTGTTCTTAATGTGGCTGGCWGGCTGCCCACATCACTGAATTCCCTCCTTTTCTGCCTGTGTCACAGTTCCCTCGAGCAGCTGATGTTGGGGTGACAGCCCCGATGGCAGGACAACGTTGTTTGCCTTCAAATGCATTGGAAGGTTCCCAAGGCAGAGCCCTTCACAGGAAAACCTCGGTTTTTAGTAGCTTAGAAGACAAATTGAGGAATTTTTCTTGACAGGAGTAGAGGGAAGAAACTGAGCCAAMCTGAATTGAGTGAAGATGCTGAGAATTTAAGTGTAGTTGATGGGCTCTGTTCAGCGCTGGGGCTTGTCTCTGTCGGTCTGTATCAAACTGAAAACTCTGTCTTCAGCATGGGAGGGTTTTTGTTGCTTTCCTGTGTTGGACTAAAACAGTAAGAGAATGTGACAGAACCAAGTCAGCCAGAACTCGGGTGTATCTGCTCGCCTGTCTCCTCCAGGGAGGCACTGATCTACTTTCAACATCAAAAAACACGGGGGCTTTTTATTTTATAAAAATTATCAGAATTTTTCTTTTGACACCTCCCAAGTTTGTCTTTTGGGAAAGAACAGAGAAAGAAGATCCAACTGGAAGCAAAAGGGTTTATCCCCAACCCTTCCCAAGCTCACTGTGTCTGTACAGGCAGCTTCTAACTTTTTTAGCCTGTTTTTCAGTTAATTCAGCACTTTCAAAGATGCAGTAACTCTTCCAGCATCCTTGGATCCTTTTTGTRCCACCTGAGCCCTGTCTTACTGTTCCCACTGAGACACATCAGTACAGCTCACAAAAGAGTCTGATCCTGGTTACRCTGGATCCTGGTGCTCTCTTCATATGCTTTTATCAAACATTTTATAGGCCCTTTAACTTGTTCTTTTCTTTGCCTCTTTTTAGGACATAAAACTACCTTCTTACATTGATTAGGTAATACAGAAAATAAGGAAATATAAGCTTAAATAGAAAGTTTTCAGCCAAGTTGTGACAACATTAAATGTTTTGGGGTTTGGAGCTCTACTACTGCTGAGCTGCTGAATGCTGTGCAGTGTTTCCCTTTGTCCTGGTTCAGGATATCCCAAATAAATGGGTAGATCCAGATGCTCATTTTGATAGGCAGAGCTGAGAATCTTCTTAGGCAGAAAATGTGAAGATCACCAGCTGAATGCCCCAAACCTGTGGYTCACATCTCAGCAAGAAGCATGAAGCACGTGTGAAATGCAGCCTGTTTGATGGGGGAACTTTGGGTTGAGCTCTTCAATCTTGGGATCACAGTTACTGGTGTTTTTATACAGTTTTAAGTGTTTTTATACAGTTTGCCCTTAAGATCTTCCTTGGAAGAAAAGAAAATGCTGAAAGGCAGCATTTAAACAGTTTAAGAATGAAAAATTCATCTGGTGTTCTGGTATCTTTGATCAGGAGAAGCCAAGAACAGCAGGAAAATTGTGTTCTCTCCTRCGTGTGGCTGTTGCTTGGGAAATGTGTGCAGCATATACTAACTGTGGGGAGAAAGCAATTTATCAATTTCAAGAGGAAAAAAGAGTTGCTGAGGATAAAGAATCTCATAAAATAGTAATCAACTATGAAAATTGATAGTTTGCAAATCAAGAGACTGCGGAGTGTAGGSCATCATTTTCCTTGGTCCTTGCACTCAGAAAAACATCAACATAAATCAGAATATTGTATTCCTTGAAAACAGTTTTAAAAAAGCCATTTGATCCTCAACCCAATTATAAGGGTCCAATAGGACAAATTTTCCAGTAACTGAGAGGTGCTACAAACTCGGATGTTTTGTTAACGTGGCTCTTCAGGAGAACACATAAAAYGCTGCCAACTCCTTTCAAATCATAAATGGAAGGAGTAAAACATCTCAAGTAAATGATTAATCTGTTAATTATTGCTACACTCTGGAGTATATAGCTCCTACAGCAGCAATGTATGTCTCTGGGCCTCGGTGCCACCATCTGTGCTCATCGTGTGCTTTATCACCTGAGCTGTTTTATTGTAATGAATTGGTCTGCTCACAAGTGAGGTGCTGCTCAGTATGCAGTAGTAGGCAATCCACCCAATCTCGTGCTTGTTCCAATGCCTCTTTTTTCCTACTTTGCTTAAGATAATGGCATTTTTATATTGCCCTTGGCTGCAGACACGGTAATGGTTAGCAATGATATATATTCACCGRGGGAAAAAGCAAAGGGTAATCCATATATCCCAAAGTCTGGAGCTGAAATCTTTGCAAGTTTAAAGTAAAATGTGCTTACCTGGAATGTATTAATTTGTAGCAAGGACAATAAAAATATATTCTGCAGTTTGCTGTTATCACAAGGCATTTGCATGTAATAATTTACCTGTGCAGTGAATTATGTAAGACAAGGGAGAAGAAATAAAAAGTTTAAAAATAGAAGGAGAAGGAAGATGATAAGAGAGCAGGAATGGAGGTGCAGGTGAAAACAAACAGTTTCCTTATTAATCACACTTGAAAAGACACCTTGCTATAATTTTAAGTTAATTTTCATGCAGARCATTGATTCAGAGTCTAGGACCTGTGAGCTACCTTTGGCAGTATAAATCTATTGTGTTTTCAGCCCTGCAGGTACAGTAGGAGGGTTATTCATGTGCAGACTCCCAAGGTGTGAGTTAAAAACCTGAGAGATGGAAGAGCAGTGTGTTTGGTGAAGGGGTGCCCTGATCCTGGGAGCTGATGGCTCTGGCCATCCTGGGGAGTACTGCCACGAGTGCCCAGACAAACAGGAACACCTAAAACAAACAAATAATGAGATAATATCAACCCACACTGGTTCTGAGAGCATTAAATAGATGATGACGGGGATGGGCTCTGTCTCTGAGAGCTGGCAGGTGTGAGGAAGGCACTTGGTTTGGAGTAAAATTGCTCTGGTGGGTTTGGCCATGTGGGATCTGAGCCGAGTCAGTTGATTTCATCGGGATTTGGTTGTAAGAACTCCTTGGATTTGTAAATTTGTTCCTMTGCATTTGTAGAGACACACTGTCTTTCAGCTGTGAGTCTGAATAAATCACGTAGCCTTTCAGTGGACCTCACTTACTAAATCATTTCATTCAAAGAATGCCACTAGTAGCAAGCAAATCATAGGTAAGATAAGCATAGAGTGCAGGACCTTCATAAAATTCTGTCCAAGTAGACAAAAATTACTACCTTTATCCTATCATGCCTRGAGACACTGACTCAGAGAAATGTAAGTTAATTTTCGAAGGTACTGATGAAATGAAGAGCTCCTGACTCTCAGTCCTACTCTGCTGAATTGCTGGGGCACTGACTCCTAAATAAAACAGGGATGGCTCCAACAGCCACCCCCCTCTCTGGCAGAAGGTCCCTTCCCCTGCTTGCCTCCCCCTTAATCTGGCACCTCCTGAAGTCAGGAGGAGCTGCAAACCCCACAGTAATGGGGAAAGAAAAGATAAAATCCTAATAAGTGGTTTTACTTAAAAACTGAAAACTCTATTTAATAGAACAAACCTTGTCTTTTTTGTAACCCCCAGATTAAAAAGTTCCTGGATGGTRTTTTCCTCACTGCCCTGCACCTTCCAACACATTTTCTTTTTGTCTCAAGTAAAAGAAATAGGAGACAGGGAACTAAACCCACAGGTCCAGYGCAGAGGTGGAGTTCAAAGCCACTGCTTTGCTAGAAGTCCCAAGGTTTTTTTTTTCTCTGCAGTTGGCTGTAGGCATTTCTTCTCACATTACACTTCAACAATCTCTTGCTTTTAAAGCTATAAAAYCCAAGTAGACTTGAGGGCTTTCTGTCGTGGCTGATTTCCTTCCAAGCTGACGACTCAGCTCTGGTTAACRCTTGGCAGTTGGTGCAGAAGACAGRAGTGAAATACATCTCTCTCTGGCAAGGCCCATAAAAAAATAGAAATAAAAAGATGGGGAATGTATTTATTTAAACTATTCACATATGGATATATAGACACATAGCAAGCTGCAAMCCCAGATTTCATTTTGTTCTAAAGCAACTGTCAAGACAGTTTAATTCTGATAATCATGGAGCCTGATGATGTACTGTATAAAAACAGAGCAGTGAGTTAGCCACCTCAAGCCAGTGATTTCCAGAAGTTTGTTGTTAACTCTTTCAGGCTTTCTTAAAAACA
>NW_026623376.1:1777443-1778485 GCF_030028575.1 Malurus melanocephalus
TCATTTTCCTTGGGGAAGAAGTTGTGCTCCTCACATCCCATATCCACACTGGACTCTGACCATGGTCTTACAAAACTATACAGCTTTCAGCAGCTATATCATGTGTCCCAAAATCTCTTCATCTGGTAGAAAATTAACTGCTTCATTGTGAAACACAAATACCATTGCCCATGATATGAGACACCCTCACATTTCCCTTTATTTTTCCCTCAAGGCAAAAGAGTCTCACTGGTATACCTTTCCCTGATGTTGCARTATTGCAAATTCTTTTTTATGTGAGTAAATTGTTAAGAAATAGTTAATAGGTGGTATTAAGCCTTGTTGGTTTGAGCAGTGAAGGCAACATGATTGAAAATCAATGAACATCTCTGAAATTGTAATATAATTAGTAGTTCTGCCAATTGAGTTTATTAAATAGTTCAGAGGTAAGTCACGTTTTGAAAACCTCTCAGTGAGGGAAGTAATTGATAAGCACTTTATTTGTTCAGAAAAACAGGTAGTGAATATACAGACTACTTCCTGATGGATATTCAATTAAATACTGAATATTGAGCTACTTCTTGTAGGCAAGAACTCAAATTCCTTCCTTACTAGATTCAGTGAAGATTTGAAGTTTATACTTCARTTTTTAAACATGTGAGTACCCACCTCAGGTTTTAATCCAACTGTTACGTTCAGTTAGTCACTCATTGAAAGCAAGAACAGTCGAAATACAGAATTGGATCTAGAGGTTGCTCCCTGGCATTGGTTTATTAGTTTACTCCTTTTTGTTATAGAATCATAGGAGCAMAGAATGGTTTGGGTTGGAAGGGACCTTASACACCATCTCATTCCACCCCACTGCCATGGGCAGGGACAGCTTCCACTATCCCAGGCTGCTCCAAACCCCATCCAACCTGGCCTTGGACACTTCCAGGRGTGGGATATTTTCCAAGCATGCCAATGCTTGGAAAACTCTTATTTTCTGTTTTCTGCCYGCCAAAGCCAAGCTGTAGAGAAATCATTCCTGTAGCTTGCACTGACAGCCAGACCAACCTTCTAT
>NW_026623376.1:1778951-1800377 GCF_030028575.1 Malurus melanocephalus
CCGGTGATCCGTGTCTACCCCGAAACGCAGGCGCAGGAGCCGGGCGTGTCTGCCAGCCTGAAATGTCACGCTGAAGGCATCCCTAATCCCCGAATTACCTGGCTGAAGAATGGCATTGATATCATGCCAAAACTATCCAAACAACTATCGCTCCTCGGTAAGAACAGAATTTTGATTAATTAAAGTATTGTAGACGRGGATTAAGGAGGATTACTCTGCACTTTAAACCAGAAGTTCTTGTACTTTGCTAAGCCGCAGTTGTTGGGAATCGTGTTATAAAACCCCTGCTCTTTCTTTTTATCTCCTTCTCCTGTGAATTTCCTGGGAAATACACTATTGATTGATGTAAGTGGTAATGGTGTTCTGTTCAAAGACAGCCTGCCTGCTTCTCCACTGCCTCACTTCTTGTGTACAGCACAGCAGAAAAGAAATGCTTTAAATTATCTGGAGAGAAATTCATTAAATCATTTGTTCAGATCTAAGCCCACACTGGATGCAAGTCAGCTGAGAATCAGTCTCCCACTCAGCTCTGCTGAAGAAATTGGGCTCTTAACTCCTTTCAGTGTCTGTTCAGATGAGGGTACAACAGGCACGGCAAAAGGCAAAAACATTTTTTTCCAATTTTCTGTGTAAAAATATTAAACCCTTCCTCCACACATGCCCCAGTCTGGCTTTGGTGGATTGCAGCCCTCAGCCTGTGTTGGCAGCACTGCTATCCCTGCATGCTGCATACAATACCTCAACATCTTCCAGAGGTTTTAGGCAATGGTCCCACTGCAGAAAGCAAAATGGTAGGAGGAGCTCTAGAGAGACCACTTTATACTAAAGTTTTTGATGATCTGCTGAAAAACAGTTTGCAAAATAAAAATTAATTTTTCTTCACTAAAGCTAAAGCGTTTTTCTAACAAGAAGAAGAAATTAATGAAATGTAATTTATTGYTTGACTTGAGATTGTTCTTTGTTCTTTTATGGTGTGGAGTGTGTATGTGCTGATGGAAAGGAGCAAGGCGTCAGCTCTGTGACAATCCCCAAAAACCTCTGGTTAAACATGGTGGGGTGGATCCACCCTGCTGGGCTGTCACCAGGCAGCTGCAGCAATGGAGGACAATTAAGGCAGGGAAAGCAATTAGCAGCAGAGAGGAGCACTGTTTATGAGTGTCTCTCTTACAGCAAATGGAAGTGAACTTCACATCAGCAGCGTTCGCTACGAGGACACTGGTGCCTACACCTGCATTGCTAAAAATGAGGTGGGAGTGGATGAGGACATCTCTTCCCTTTTCATTGAAGATTCAGCACGGAAGACCCGTAAGCTCAATTTTCCCTGCATTTGTTTCTTAAAATAGTATTTGARTTTTATGGCATTTGTGTAATTTAATAGTTCAGGCCATTGCATGCAATATGTTTGACTCTTACACAAGGTAGTGACAGTTCTGACTGCACTTTGAGGAGAGAGATGGGGTGCTTTTTTGGGTAGGAATCATGCAGAGAGGGTAAAATCTTGTCCAGGAAAATGKTGCCTTTCGTGTGCCAGAAGTGTACTGAGTGTGTGATGGGTAACAGCTTTATTAGAGTAACAAATTGGCAACAGTTTGAGATACCAGAGAATCCAAGATGTAACATTTTGTTGAATACCATAAATCTCATTGATTTCTGTACAAGACTTCTTTTGAAGCCAGTTACCAGTCAAAGTTCTCRAATATTTAGATGTCTGAAAAATGTTGCCATTAAATTATTTATTTTACCTGGTTTTACATCAYTGACTGGCAATATAGGTTTCCCTAKTTTGAAGAATAGGAGAAATAGGGAGAAAAATAGGAAGAAATTATCTTCCACCTCAAAGACGAATATTCTCCCAGCCACTCTTCCCACATCTCCCATAGGAGTGCAGCAGTGTTGTCTTGACCACACTGACCCCAAAACACAATTGCTGAAGGAGGTGATCAGTTGTCACAGTGGAAAAGCTCCAGAGGCCTGACCCTTCCTAGTTCTGCCATCTAATCTGCTTAGATTGCCTGGGTTTAAGGTGATACTAAAAGTCTAAGTGCAAATGGGGGTTTTGCTGCTTTCCCGGCTGCTAATGTAGAGCAAGAATTGGAAACAGTTACCCATAAATATGGGCTCTCGAGGACAATCTCTGGAAAATGTATTCTATTCCTCATTAAGCAGATTTGTGTACTCTTGTTAATATTGGTCGTTTTCCCTTGAATACTCGAGCAAGGGAAATTACGGTATGTTGAGAAATAATTGGATCTATCTGGAACAGAAATTCAAATGCAGGTGTGCTTTCAAAGCTTATGTGAATCTGAAAGAGAATGCAGTTGTGTGAAGTTCCAAGAAAAAAACGCAGCCACGGGCGTAGCTGCTGTAGCTGCCAGTCTCAGGCTTCTTCTGAAAGATKTTGGTGGCCCTGGCAGTGCTGGGTTAATGGTTGGGCTCAATAATCTTAGAGGTTTTTCCTGGCCTTAATGATTCTGTAATTCCATGTCGTGTATCCTTATTGAACCTGCACAGAAAATCACAGGCTGTGCCACACCTCCAGCTGCATTTGAAGGTAGCAGCTTCTYTTTAGTAGGTCATTGATCTTTTGCACAGCTGCCCTCATTTCAGGAAAGGTTTTTCCCATGTCAAAGTTTCTGAATTGTCTCTAGAAGGAGCAAATGTGTTTAGAGCTCTCTCTCTTTCCTGTTATTTTATTTGAATGAATGTTACAAAGTTTTCCCTAATTAAACAGTTTGTGTAAACATAAGTATTTATTCAATTACTTGCTACAATGAAAATTTTGACATTGCTTTGTTGTTTTGTTTTTTTTCTTTTCCTGATTATTTTCTGGCTTTCCCAATATTCTGATGCTGCAGTTGCAAACATACTGTGGCGAGAGGAAGGTACTGCAGTAAAGTTCTTTTGTCGTAGTGATAATGTGCTTGTCTGCTTTAATAATTCCATGATGGGCCATTCTCCACTGACTTGCCACTAACCCTATCAACTTTCACAGTCACCAGATGAAGTACAGACCAGACTTTGAAAAGCTAAATTATTCAAATAAGACATGTCACTCTCRTACCTATAACTTCTTGCATTTTCCCACTATGAAATAATAGGTGACCATAAAATATATAAAAACACAAATTTTATATATGCTGCCAGAAATGTGAGTAGCCTGAGATTCTCAAGCTGCTTTAGCAATCTCACAAGTGTCAGAAGTGCTCCCAAATTACCAAAATTGAACAAGTAAGGCATAAATTCAATATACTGCATTTTTAAGCAAGCAATTAAAGCTCTTCCTTTTCAGTAGCATGTATTGATGTTTTCTAGGTGAGCARCAGAAATTGTGTTCTTGACTGTTAGGCAAAACAAAAACCCAAACCTCAACAGGTTTTCTTCCCCCTCTCCTTTAAATCAATGTGGGTAAAAGTTGCCCCATTTCTCCCTGTTTTAATTGGCAGTTAAGATCTCTAGCTTGATCAAATTGACAGTGTGTCCTCCACAAGGTCAACATCTGCGTATCTTGGAAGCCAAAAAAAAAAAAAAAAAAAAAAAAAAAACCCATCCTGAGCAGCTAATTGACTCAAAGATATTGTGGAGGCACTTGAAAGAAAAATCACCTGATTTTGTGCGTGCTCATGCTGTCATCATTTCCAAACACCCAGAAGAAGCCTCATGCAACAGCCCAAGGGGCTCTCGTGCAGGTTGTCCATCTGCCTGTGTAGGTGTGGGGCCTGGAGGGCTGTGAGCAGGACATGCCCTCACTGCAGGAAGATTCTGGGGCTGAAACCCAGGGGTGAACAGGTTCTTACACCTGCCAGCTGCACATGAAACAGCTGGGACCTCGGTGTCCTTGCAGCTGTGTGGGAAAGGTCTCTGTGAGGTGAAAAACTGCTCTTGGCCACGTCACCCTGCCCACTGCTCCTCTGCCCCTTTGTAAGCAATGCTSCAGGTACACAGACCAACAGCTGGGCTTCAAGCCCTTAGCATGAATCTTTCTGGGTGTCTTGGGCTTGGCACTAAGGATTTCCTGGGGCAGAAGCAAGGTACCAGGGCTTGGTGACCAGAGCAGCCTGGGCCAGACAAACATTTAGCACACAGCAAATACACCAAAGGTTATTTCTAAGGTCCCTTCCAACCCAAYAAATGCAGGTCAGAGAGGTGGCACAGTCACCCAGAACAGCTCCCCAGCACTTCTTCCCAAATATCCTCCAGCCTRCAGGAGGCTCTTCACTGCTGCTGTTCCTCTAAATGGCATTATGGGCTCTAAGAATTGYTATTTCCCTTCTGCTTGGAAAGGAAATCTGATGCATCTCATCATGCATCCTCTGCATGATGGCAGTTTATACACAGTGTCCCTTATGCTCCTTTTTAAAGAAAGCAGTTGGATAATCCTACCAGATGTAGTACAGTAATATTTAAAGAACAGCTGAGAAGTTGGTTGCAGAAAGTCCTATTATAATTTTGCTAAAAAATGGACTTACTGCTTATCAACCTTGCATGTTTTACATAAAAGTATCGAATGGATCAGAGAAGAACTGCTGTGTTTAGGAACCTTAAGATTGGGATTTTAAAGTGTTTTTTTAATATTAAGGGGGTTTTCCTATACAGGTGAGCTATGCTGCCTTTCGTAATGCCTTTAGTTTTTGAACTAGTTGTGTCATCCAATCTGAAATGTCCTCAATTCAATTCAATAGGAAAAAAAAATAAACCTTCACATCCTCCTCATTAGTGCCCCAGTTCCCATTTTAGTACCTGCCTCACTACTAWAAATAACACAAAGTACCCCACTGCCCACTTCTGCACTGAAATACTTCCCAATTCTCTGTGCCAAGGAGTTACAACAGTRTAATCAAAAATTGAGTCTTTTTTAGTGATTTCAGTGAGATTGATTAGAATGTGCCCCAATCAAGATTTGGCAAATGCTTCAAAAGTCACAATAAAATACCTAGTTTGTCTAATAAAAAAAACTGCTTGGTCTAAATAACAGTGTGTAGATCAATCTCCGGGGGGGAAAAAAGGTGGTTTAATTTAAATTGACAAACTTATTTAAAAAGAGAGKATCTGAATGCTCTCAGTAATTTGTAGTATATTTTAATCAGTCTGCCAAAAAACTTGGAATCATTTTACTGTAAAATAGGTGGTGGGACTTGCCAAGTCACTGACTCTAAACCTGCTGGTGTAAAATTTTTATCCAAGTATTTCTGTGGGTAATTAAGGTCTTACTTCTTAAATACATCTTCATTGTAATAGGATCATCAGACAAAATCACGCTACTCTTGTGCATGAAAATAATAATAAACATCTTCACAGTAGTCATAATTGATTGCCTGCCTGTTTTCACTCCTTAGGATTAAAATCCTTTACTCATGGAATATGTGCACTCATTCCAGGCCGGGGTCAAATTCTGCCCTCTGATGTGTTCACTCAAATCCCACTAAARAAGGTGGGAGTTGTGTGGATGCTGGGAGCACAGATTTTGGTTCCAAAGTTCCTGAATGAAATGTTTTAACCAATATGCTTGGGAAAAAAATAACCCTTAGTCTATGAAATAATTTAGCTCTTGGTGGATTTTTGGTAGCTTTTCTCCTACATGCATGATCCTGCACTGTGGCATCACATTTGAGGATCACGGCTTTGTGATGCCCTAACTGGGGGATTTCTGTGCTGTGGTTTAGAGAGACTCAGCTTGAACCTTGTCAGCACAGCAAACACCACGTGCTGACACAYTGTACTCTGAAGCTGCTTATTTGGCTTCAAAAGAAGAGGGTTTAGTACCCAAAAACSCTTCTAACCTTACTAAAACATAGTATTTTATTTTTTTTTAAATTCATTTATCCAAATTATCCATATTTTTACTGTCAAGTTTCCTGTGATGATTTCGATCTCAACCCTGCAAACAGTTAAGCAGTGTGAGAAGCTCTGTCTCTGAGAGCAGCATTTAGAGCTGCCACCACAGGACCAGCCAAGRGATTTTTTAACACTGAACACGGTTCAGAGCCATAGAATGAGGATTTCAATTCTCCATGGGAAAAATTGAATTAATTAGAAGATACAAATTGTAGCATCACCATATTGTTGGCAGATAAAGTACACTGTCACYACTAGTGGGGGTGACAGTGGTCACTGCAAACACTTACTGGTGGTGGTGCGAAAAAATTGAATGATGCTTGGATCTTTGAAACTACAGCATTTGAAAAGATCCCGAACAGTTCTTAAAGATCTTGTCATTTCTGCATGACAGAAATTATAAAATACAATCTCCTAATGGCAAAGCAATGATTGTCAGCCAGYTTTCCAAATCTTCTGGAATGCCCCAGTTGGATAAATGAGTGCTAATACGAATCTCAACTCTCCACATTTGTGAATTACAGTTTGCAAGAATTCAAAAATCTATGTGTTTTGGTGGCTGTAGTTAGTTCTTTCAGATAGCTTAAAAAATAGAGAAATCTACATATTTTCTTTCATTGAACAGATGCTAAACATTTCCATTTTGAATCACTGTTACAAGAAGTCATGTTGCCTGTGACAGGATGACCTTCACTTTAATTTTAACTAAAGCTTTTCTTTCAAATCTTGGATTATTGTCAAGCTGTTTTTAATAAGAAAAAAATCAGACTCATAATCTGAGGGGGGGTAGCAGTGCCATAAAGGGGATCCAATCCTGCTTTGGKCCCTATTTACAAGACTCAGCCATAGTTATTTGGGTACAACTKCCGCCACCAAGGCAATGCATTTTTGAATGTGTCTGTAGCCCTTCACTCCTTGAAGCCCTTGTTGTGACATGAAATTTGATTTTGTGAAWGCACCAACTGCATCCAAGTGACCAACTTTTATTTATGTAAGGCAGATTTTRTTTGTCGGGGGAGGAGGATGAGTTCTTAAAAGAAGTCCTAACAGCTATGGATACATACCAAAAAAAAATCCTACTCCTTCTGCTTTATCCCCCTTTAAGGCCTGAGTGTTGGGAATATGTTCTATGTCTTTTCTGATGATGGGATCACGGTCCTTCAGCCGAACGAATGTGAAATCCGGAGACATATCAGGCCTGAAGAGAGGATTTTCACAAGTTATGTAAGTCCTAAACCCAGCAGCTACAGCTGACAGCTGGGAAACTTTCTCTTAATCTCTTCAAAGGTTTTTATTGCTAAARGACCTGTTTGCCACAGGGATGTTGGAGCTTGGTGGGCTTCATGCAGCATCCCTGAGGTACAGCATCTTCTCTGGAAAATCAGGGGATCCACGTAAGTTCTGAGGCTGACATGGAGGATTTACTGACACGCTGCAGAGAATTTGGCRGGTTATCCCATAAGCAAAGACTTTCGTTTGTCCTGTTTGATCTGTTCACTTATCCATGCCCCARATTTGTAACTGGGCTTTAGGGAATGTACAAAAGTCAATAGCACACTTTGTTCGCTGGTGCTCCTTTTACTGATGGCTGCACAGCAAAGAAGTGAGCTAGTTTGGGCTACTTTCTGCTCCTTGGAAGTAGTTTGCTGTGTGAAACCACAGCAGGGAAGGAAATAAGAAAGCCCAGAAGATGTTCATGCCAAACAGGTCCYCTGCATCTTCTGCCACTGAGAGAGAGACCTTCACTGTCTGTGTTTGCTGTTGGCATTTTTCTGTCAGCGCTGAGTTTACCTAACCCTTGCTTTAGGAAATCACAGGGAAAATTTGTTCAGATGTCAGGAATGTCAAGCAGTGGCTCGTAGGCAGTGGAGCTCAACATGACCAGAGGGATAACACGTGCCTGGCAGCTCTGTGAGGTCAGTGCTCTCACTGACCTGTGTCATGTACTCCTGCACAGGAACTACATCAGGTGTATCCTCATGAAACTGTCAGTTCTGATAAAACACAGGTGCTGAAATACATCCAGAAATGCTTTTTTTTTGTCACTCCTTTACTTAGTTTCTAATTTTTAAAAGGGGAAACTGAGACTGCAACTCCACTCTGAAGAAAAGGGTTCAGCCTTTACTTCAATTTAGGGAGGAATCAAAGGGGAGAATCACTGCTGTGAGCCCTGCAGGCTGGGTCAAGCTCTGCTGCTGTGGGTTAAGGGCAAGGTCATCTCAAGAGTCTGTATTAAGTATTTTCTAAATCTCAATAGATTTGTGGTTGATACTGGTTTGTTTTTTTTTTCCCACTAGATTTTAATATACCTGAGAAGAAATCTAGACTAATGCTCACTCCAAGGCTAGTCCTTAGCATGGACTTAAGCCACACGTGAGCTTTTGTTTACAAAGAAATCCTGTGTTTCTTTTCTAAAGAACTATAAATATTGAAGACATGGTGCTGGAGAAACAGATTGAAAAAGACAAAAGAAAGAGGGCACTTAAGGAAGTAATGTCAGCACATTGGTGGGCAAAAAAGGGATTTTTAACATCACTTGGCTGCTCTTCAGAGACACCTCTGATGGATTCCTAAAGGTCTCATAGGGCCCTTCCCTTGGGCTAGGGAGGACTGACATTTTTTTCCTCCCTTTTAAAATCTTGGGTGTTTGCTACATAGACAATGACACAAGTCTAATTTTAGTTGCTCTACAGCAAAGGTTACTTCATTTGCTATCAGAGGGCACAAAAGCAGGTGGAGCAGCTTCAGCTGAGCCCTGATGCAGAAAGACTGGTGACCCTTCCCTGCTCCCCTTGGCTCAGTGGGTGCTGTGGTGTGAGAGCCSAGGATGAGGAGGGCAGGGTGGAGGCTGGCAGGTGCCTGGCTGCATGAAWAGCTGCTGGAAGCCCAAGCCTGGCTTTTGTAGCATCTTCTGCCTTKTAGTAGCATAGATTCCCAGCCTGGCTGGAGGGACAGAAGGGAAAATGCAGCCAAGCTGTTGAGTCTTGTATCTTCAACCCTTACTCGTGATCTCCACTAACACACCCAGCCAGCAGAGCTGTGCTGCTTAGAGGGGACAGCTTTTTATCCATGATTGTTGTACATGGTGTGGGTCCCTTCCAACACAGGATATTCTATTCTATTCTAGAACAACATATTCTATTCTATTCTATTCTATTCTATTCTAGAACAACAAGAGATCTAAAATGAACAGTTGTGCTCACTGAAATATATGTATGTGTTTGTTCTAGATTTATCCCATTTCCTCCCCACAGCCTGGTCCCACATTAATGCTCTTTCAAATAAAACATCTYGACAGAAGGATGAGGAGTAGCTAACATGCAGAGGGTGTTGGTGAGATCACAAGTGACTTTTCAAACTCAGGGTAGCTGCACCAGTACTGCACAGGACTCAGTGATGGAGGATCAGAGACAAAATATGGCATCAGGCAGGAGAATTTGGACCAAAGCAGCAGGATTTGGTTTCTGTTCAACAGGGGAAGTTTCTGTAGCTGTAGGATCCTGCTTGTTTTGCTGCTATTTCACGGAGCACAAGTGTTTTAGAGCATGCTCTCCTGCACAGAAAATGAAGACCTTATGAAAAATATAAAGCAGTGATTCAATTAATGTAAATCACTGTTTTTGCAAAGCACAGAGTGATATTTCTGTAGCTAATAAATGCTGACAACACTACAAGTCTTGATGAACCACAGCGTGCTTCAAAAGATCGATCCATAGGCTCTGTGGTTATTTAAATTCAATATAAGTTTGCAGGAGGTCCAGCTGTTTAATGTCACTGCATAGAGCCAGGCTGRAGTGTGGTACCTGATAAATTAATTATTTCATGTTTTTTGAGTAAGAAAGGGGAGAAATACCATCCTAATGGAATCCCCAGGGATCTTTTTTCCTGCTGTTTTAAAGGCTAAGCTTCTTGCTTCTCCAGGCTCTGAACTTGTAGAAATTAAACCTTTTCTTTTTTTTAACCCCTCAGGAGGAGATCTGTCCGAGAGTGGAAGGTGAAGGCACTCAGTCCTGCCTCTGGGCTTCAGCAGTCAATGTCAGAGACAAGTACATCTATGTGACACAGCCAAAGCAGAACAGAGTCATGATAATTGATATCCAGACTCAGAAAGCCATACAGGTACTTACAAGTGAGCACATTATTCATTGATGGCAAAAGACTTGATAAAGGACAAAAAAGTCAGGTCTTTGCCCAGTGGATCTGCTGGGCAAAGATCTGCTGATCGCTGAAGAGCTGGGCCTGTGCTGCTTTTGCCGGTGGGATCACACAGGGTTCAGTGCTCTGTGACCTTGCTGGCAGGAAAAAACTCCCCTATGGACTGGAGATCACAGTCTCRGGGCTGCMTCTGCAGCTGAGCTTACAGTGAGTSTGGGAAAATAACACTGGATGAATTCCTGGCTTAGCTGTGTGACCTGGGTTGGGAAGAGTGAGCTGGTGTGGGTACAATTCAGACAGAAATTGGCCCTTGATCTACTGGCTATCTGTAACAGCATAAGATGGAGTGATGTCTACCCAGAAAATGGCACCAAACAGCCAAATTTTTCTACTGCTGCTGATCCCCTACTTGATTTGAAGGCAAAGCTGCCCAGGGAACGGAACAGCGGTGCTTGGGAATGCCTGCAGTGAGCTGATGTTGTATTTGTCATGTGCATTTGGGTCGCTGTGYAAATAACTCTCTCTGGGTTTTTTTAAGTCCCTGGATGTGGACCCATTACCAACCAAACTACATTATGACAAGTCCCATGACCAAATGTGGGTGCTCAGCTGGGGGGACATGAGGAAATCCTCATCCACGCTGCAGGTGAGTCCTTGCACTTGGGAGCCTTTGCTCTTCCTGGGCTCAGCATCACTGGTAACACACTGGTGGCTGGTGGGTTGCAGGTAATTAACAGCATTTAATGGTCTGCATATAAAGCTKCTGTTTCATTTGCATATCCAGTGTGTTTTATTCACCCCTCCTCCGTCCATCCTCACATATTTTTCCTGCTGTTTAATTTGTTTTTGAGCAATGGCTGTGCCGCAGGCTGACAGCAGRGCTGCTTTGTGCCAAGGTCTGGTTTGTTTTAAGGCTGGTGACAGAGCCAAGTGCCATAAAGTTGTACAGCAAGGGCTGGCAGCTGGCTGTGAGCAGGACAAGCCTTCTGTGCTCTGCAGCCCTGGTGAGGCACCTCAAATCCTGTTCAGTGTTGGATCCTCACTGCAAGACAGACACTGTGGTGCTGGAATGAGTCCAGACAAGGGCAGCAGAGCTGGGGAAGGGTCTGGAGCAATACATCTCATACATCTGATGAGGAGSAGCTGAGGGAGCTCAGGGGAGACCTCATCAGTCTCTGCAATTCCCTGAAGGGAGGTTGGAGCCTGGTGGAGTCAGTCTGTTCTCCCAAACAACAAGTGATAGGATGAGGAAATGCCTAAAGTTGTGCTAAGGGAGGTTTAGGGTGGATATTAGGAAAAATTTCTTCCCTGATAAGGYTGTCAAGCCCTGGAACAGGATGCCCAGGGCAGTGGTGGAGTCACTGTCCCTGGAAGGATTGAAAAGATGTGCAGATGAGKTACTTGGGGGCAGGGCTCAGTGGWGGGCTTGRCAGTGCTGGGGAAKGGTTRAACTCCATGATGTTAGAAGGCTTTTYCATCCTTAACAATTCTGTGATTCTGTGGTTCTCACACAGTAAAATGCAAAAAGGAGCTCTCTGGGGCATGAAAGAAAAAAGAAAACAGCAGAAGTAAAACTTCAGGAGCAAATTGTGTTTCTAGTTGTCAGTGACTCCATTGAGGGGGGTGCCAGTGACATCCCTGGAGCTCCTCCATGCTCAGCACCGTCAGACCCACAGGGATATTGGAACACAGCAGTGCACGTGAGTTTGGACAACTAAATTAGCTTCCACTTCTGGATCACCTTGGAGATTCACTCTCCTGTTGACAGGACAGAGAATATGGAGAGGAGTCACCTAGAGGGGCATTTTGCTGCTGCTGTGTGTTGTGTGACAGAACTGACACCAGTTGAGGGATCTGATTTGATCCATCCAGTCATCCCCTTCTCTGGCACTTGTGTTCTGGCATTTGCTGCCCAGCCTTTCTGRAAATAGGTGAATACTCCTGCCAGARGTATTTGCTGCTAAGTCTGTGTTAAAGCATTCCCCAGCAGGCAGAGAAAAAGGGGGCTCTGCTTCCTGACCTAAAAAATGACAAWTCAGAGTCTATATTAATTGTGGGGCTGCCCAAGGCTTCTCTGGAGATGCTGTCCCATGAAGATGGGATGGGCCAGCCCCACCATCCATGCTATATCCAGTGCTGACTGTCAGTAATAAACACTGGACCAGMTACTCAGCATGGGCAATTTCAGGAAAAGGTGCCAAAACCAGAATGGGGGTAAATAAATGAAGGTTTCCAGGGCAGTGCCACCAGGTGGTCTCATCTGGGGATGAGAGTTTCCTGTGCAGGGTATAAGGAGACAAAATGGGCTCTCTTTACCCTTTCTGACTTAATTTCTTCCATCCAGCTGTGAGAGGTTTCTGTAATTAAAGGAGAGATGGCACAAGCATGTCATTATTAAGAAGAACACACCATCTGCACAGTTGGAAACTTGTTAGAAGGCTCCAGGTCTCAGATATTCCTTTCTGTTATCTTTAGGAAGTGCTGTTACACACATAGAGATGAGATTAACATCAGCATCAGCAGATCCTTTGGTTTTTCTGACCTTTCCCAAAAGGTGGGCAGTGACTAATTGGGCAAAGTTCCTCCTCAGACCCTGCAGTGTTTAGTTGCAGGCATGCAATAAAATACCTTTTTTTAACAAAGATGTTGCTGCAGAGGTTGATTCAAATTTCCACACATTCTCAGGAAGTCAGGGATTTATCAAACTGCCTGTGCAACCAACTAATGGGATGTTGTTGTTTGGCCATTACTGGCTTGTTGGCTGGCCTCTTGAAAGCACCGTGCAAGGGTGGGCATCCTTCTTGAGCAATCTAATTGGAAGAAATCTAACTGGCATGACCAGAACAGCTGTCTGAACTAAACCTTTTAGGGATTTAGCATCTCTTTAATGAATTATGTAGCTATAAATTCAAAGCAACAACTGCTGCAGATTAGAGGAGCAGAAGGTTCTAATGAATGGACTAAATTCATCTTGAACCCAGCAAACAATTTGAGTGTTTAACTCAAATTTCAATTTTGTTTAACTCAAGTTTCAATTTTTGAGAACTTTTACTTCTCCTTTCTGGAGCAGTGGAGGAGCTGAGTTCCCCTGTCCATGGAGATGTTGTGCTGGAGGACAGGACCAGGGGACAGCCAAAGGGCCCTTCTCCACTGCTCCCTGGACTTTATGTCAATGCATGAAGAGTTTTTCTCCTTCAAAGTGATAATTAACTGCTGTGAGTTAGTGTTTGATCCTTCAGGGTAGTTTATTAATCTCACTTAAATGCACAGTGATAATAAATATGACCATGAAGTAATGTTTACTTTAGGCAGTGAGGGATAARTTATTACGATCCTGGTGTTGTCATACTGCTTCAGCTCCTGCTTGACTGCTCTTTCTCAAGATGTAAACAACTTAGGAAAGTCGAGTTGTGTACTTACCTTACAAATGTCAAGCCTCAAACACTATTTGCTCGTGCACCTTTTCCAGACAGCTACACCAAACAGTGTTTTGAAGTCATTAATCAATTYGAGTCTGCTACACCCTGGGAAGAACCACTGGGTACCGTGCACATCTCTAATCTGTATTTACCTTTCTGCCTTACTCAGTGCTTATCCTGTGCTCAACCTTGTGTGTGTTTACCGTAGGTAATTCCAGAGGCGAGTGCAGGGGAGGATCCACGTGTTGTCCGCACACCCTTTGAAGGAGTGGATGATTTTTTTATACCACCGACAAATCTTATTATTAATCACGTTAGGTGAGAAATTATTTTAATGAATAATAATGGTGACCATGCTGCTCTTTTCTCATAACCTTAAAGCACTTTACAGATATGAATGAATGAATGAATGAATGAATGAATGAATGAATGAATGAATGAATGAATGAATGAATGAAGGAATTTGTGATGAATCTTAGCTACATTTATCCCCATTTTCACATGTGAAATGGAGAAATGGTTGAGGAAATTGTCAGTAGTTATTCAGCTAATCAATAAACAGGAAGAAACAGTCCTGGGCTTCCTTTAGACCATGCACAGTTCAAACCTCTCCCTGGACAGCCACCCTTCCTTGCAGATTATGGCACGCTGCCCTGGCTTGCTTGTGCCAGGAATTTGATGGTCCCAAAAATCACCTTCCTTGCCACAAAACCACTTKGTGGGGCTGGGCAGAAGCCTGTGTCAAGGATGTATTGCCTGAAGTGGTGAAAGTGTGCTCTGCCTGAAGCGTGGTTCTTCCACGTGTTCCCTCCACATGTTTCCAACTTGTTCAAGTGCTGGATCTCTGCATGGGGTGTATGGTTGGAGCAGAAAAATAGTATGCACTGCACATTAAAAAAAAAAACACAAAAAAACCCAAAACCAATCCTTCATGAACCATCGGTTTTGAATGTTAATGTGTTGTAGTGGTTAATGAGGTTGTGTAACTAACATACTAATAACTTGGAGTAATACTGGCTGCTTCCCAGCAGGCACAGGAAGCCTCCCATTAACATTATCAAAATTGATGATAACTRCACAGCAATTTATACTATTCTTTCCATGTTATAACAACAGTTTAACCATCTTCTGTCCCCTGTATARTTTAACTAAGTTGAACACTCAAAAAACATAATGTAACTTCTTACAGTAATCTTAGGTTTCCTGCAGGAAAYGTGGAGAGAGAGGGGGTTACACTTAAATGATTATATGTTGAATCTGTTCCAAAATAAATAACTTTGCCTCTTGAAACACAAAATAATGATGCATGCCTCGTGGCTGTCATTTGTAATTTCCCTCTACTTCATATTTCCAGTTTTCGTTCACAATTTCATTATGACTAATAGCAGTGCCAGGAGGTAGATGACTCTGCTGAATGTTAAAGCCTGAGCTGAGAAGGAGAGAATTGGGTTCAAAGACAGGAGGGTGGAACAGTTACAGGCTTTTTTGTTTGTTTAATTGTCCTTTTGCTTCACTGTGATTAGTTGGCTGAAATAATAAATATACATTAATGTCTATAGTTTTCCRTATGCAAAGCTGTAAATGCTGTGCCTGACTTCCTGTTGCATTTGTTTAGGGCCAGATCTTTGTCCGTTCTCTCTCACCCTCAGCACAGGAAAATAATTGCTTGCAGCCTAATGAGACTCATTGAGATCATGTTCTAAATTCTCCACTCAGAAACAATAAATGGCAATACCAGCATTTCCCAGGAAGGTGAACATTTAAGCAATTTCTTCCACGAGCCAAATAATATTTGTATGCAAATGTCCCTGCATATGTATTCAGCTGCCTCTTATTTCAGATGGATATCTAGAAATGTATCCATTTTTATTAGTTCCCAGGGTAGATTGTTGTCTATTAAAAACTCGCTAAGTGCAGGGCTTGCTTTGAGATTTCAGATCACAGATTTCATGCAAGGGCTGAGCCTCTTCGGTGACTGTGGGCACATAAAATACATCCTGACCCACTTCTTTAAATGAAAGTTTATGATAAGAACCATTTCTTAACTTCTTCAGACATTTGGCCAAGCATTAAGGAAGTCTTGGGGAAAAAAATGCTGTAAGGGAAAGCACTTTTTAAAGTGTACTTAAAATGCATTCATCCAGGAGAAATACAAGTGTCATATCCAATTTCCACACACACAGTGCGCTGCAACTCTCCACTGCAGATATTTTGTGAAGTCTCTAATGGATGTGAGTATAATGGGGAAATGAAAGGCTTAGCCCRGTGATTTTCATGGGATCACACACTACATTGGCTCATTCTTTGGAAGTGAAATCATTGCTGAGTGACTCATTGACAGATGGATTAAGAATAAAGAAATAAACCTAGTGTTTCAAGCAAAATATGTATTATCTTCACACAAGCACGTTGTCCTCCACATTTCACAAGGCAATTTTACAACTTTTGCGGAAGAGATCCAACACCRAGCACTCACTTCATTTCCTTCTGTCTGCAATGAGCAGATGAAAAGATACTCAATGTAAAATTAGTTTTTGTAAGTCAGTGTCAGTGACCTGTGAATCCAGGGGAACACAAACAGGCTGTTTCTAAGGGCTCCCTCTCAAATTAAGGAGAAACCTTTCTTGGCTATTCTTGRCCTTTTCTTGTCTTCAGCAAAGGTCAGATGTGCTGCAGCATATATCTTTTACAGAACATTTATTCTCTGCTCACTGTTTTTTGCCCTGTCTTGAGACAGAAAATAAAGACCCCTTATCTTCAGAGAACCCTGGTTATTTTCCTCAAGAAATGTTTTAYACCTTCCCTGGGCTGGCACAATGGTGTTTAACAGGGTCTGCTCTGCACCTGAGCCATGCCAGCTTCTTTAGTGGTCTGCAGGCACCACAGGTACCAAACACACACCACAGCTCCTCTCTGGTGCAGTGAGTTAGGAGATGAGGTTAGACATGGTCTTCATCGAGGGGTTATCCATTATATTGTGCACAGCTGTATTTATTATGTACAGTTACTTTCTGGCCCCAACCTGGCAGCAGTATGCTTTACTTTGAATGCTTTTCTATTTTGAGATTGAAGGTTTCAGTATGTATTGAATTYCATCCCTGTAATCTCAGACAGATCAGATACAAACCTGGCCAATGGTGGCCTACTGAGCACCCAAATTTTGTTATCATTTCTCTACTAAACTGGTCTTCCCAATAAAAKATTTCAGCTCTTGAAGTTTCAAACAGCTGGGCGCATATTTACATTTCCAGAATCAGGTTGCTAATTTGAACTGAAATACATCCCTCCTTCTAGGATGTTTTAGAAACACTAAAACAAGACATTTCTTACAAAATGAGACAGAATTAAAGCTTATGCTTCCAAAACCAACAGAACAAAAGTTTCCCAATTCTATTGACTTTCCCCTTTGCTCAAGCATGTCACCATGTCCSCAGAGGTGACTTCAGCATCTTGTTTTCCTTTCTAGGTTTGGCTTCGTTTTTAACCGGTCAAAACCTGCGGTTCACAAGATTGACCTGGAAACTGTGACGCACATCAAGACCCTGAACCTGAAGGCGCACGGCTGCGTGCCGCAGGCCATGGCACACACWCACCTGGGCGGTTATTACTTCATTCAGTGCGGGAGGAGCCGCCCCACGGGCACGGCACCACAGCTCATCATCGACAGCGTCACCGACACCGTCATCGGCCCCAACGGGCGCGTGGTGGGCACGCCCCACGTGTCCCCTGACGGGCGCTACCTGGTCAGCGCCGACGAGGGCAGCGGCAGGATCACAGTCCAGGCTCTGACCGTCCGAGGGGAAATCCAGTTGATTTATGACTTACAAACAAACCTACACGTATCTGATCTGACATTTCAACCCTCTTTCACCGAAGGCAATCAGTACTATGTTTATGCTACTTCACATTTGCAAACAGATGTGCTTTTTGTAGAGCTGTCGACGGGGAGAATGAATGTACTGAAGAATTTAAAGGACCCTATCGCATCCAAAGACTGGCCCTGGAGCAGCTACAACAGAATTATGAAAGACAGTGGATTATTTGGACAGTATCTCATTACACCAGCTAAAGATTCTTTGTTTGTTATAAAYGGGAGGCAAAATACGTTACGCTGTGAGGTTTCAGGTATAAGGAGGGGTAACACAGTGGTCTGGGTTGGGGAGGTATGAAAGGGCGGTAGCAGTGGAGCCTTCAGCAGGCAGGGACCAGTTGGACCTTTACACTGCGACAAATGAGCAGTAGCATTGTATATTTTTACACTGGGAAAACAAAAAGAAAAAGACAAAAAAACCCTGTATAGGCTTCATGGTACAACACTGGTCTACTTGCAAGTTTTATAATATAAGGTATGCTCTGCTAATAGGAAGTGGTTTTGAAGGGATATTTTTTATTTGTGGGTATGATTTGTGGTTATGAGAAAAATGCTGGGAAGCGAATAATATCTCCACTGAGATATCAAAYAAGCCACGAAACCTAGTGATTCTGTAGAACAAAACAGATTTTGACTTTCCATACTGAGGAGATTTTATGTTATGTCCAAGCCATCAGTTTTCTTCCCTGTATCCCTTGCCTGTTGGCTGCACTGAYTACCCCACCCCAGCACAGGGAGACTGCAGCAGCGAGGACTGCAGTGAATATTCACCTTTGGATGAYGAGGGAAACTAAACATCAGAGCAGTTTTCAACCCAGAGAAAGCTAGGARAGCGATTTAATGAAAACTGATCAGTTTTCTCTGCAGGATGGCTTTGGGAGGATTCACAGATGTGATTTCAGAAGGAGGCATCACAGAAATAGTAACTGTCAGCTCCCTTGCTTCTGCACTTCATTTTGCTCTTGGTCCTACTGAAGGCAGTGGGATGAGTCCCCCCTCTCCAGTGCATATTTGTGTGATTGTATTTGAGAAATTTGCCATGAAATATCCAGGCCATTACCCATCCAGGCCTGGGTGAAAGCCAGGAAATACTGACAGGGGGTCAGAGTTTATGTAAACAATTTTGTCGAGAAGGTGGCATTAGTCTTTCAAAAGCTTATGAGTGTGGTCAGTTTGGGCACAATATGCAAAATCTACTCTTTGGAGGCAGAGAATTAGTTATGGTTATTCCCATGGGAGACARCAACACTTCTAGAAATCATTGGTTTCTCTCATTAAGTATTTAGAAGCACTGAAATCACTTGATTCTTCATAAAATAACAGTTAAAATAACAGAGGATATTTTTAATAGAAAACTCACTCATTTTCTAGTCATAGCCTTAATTTGCCTATTTCTTTTCAGAAATACYGGGAAATAATTTTTCTYTGKTTTTTTTTTYTTTCTTACTGTTTATAGTACACTTGTTTATAGTCAATTATCTTCTAGTTATGAGCAAARACATTCATGTTAAAGCAGCTGAATTATCCAAGAATGCAACAGCTGACATTGAGAAATTTCAGTCAAGTTCCCATAAAAACATACAGCCATTTATTTGCACACTTGGAAGATATAAAAAAAAAACTTTTCTAGTTGCATTTTTGTAACTTTCTATATCCATCACCATGAAATAACGAGGGCAAGAGCAGCTGTGGCAGCAGAGCCAGGTGAACAGCGGTGCCATCCAAGCGGCTGTAACCACCACTTGGAAAATGGGGTCTTGAGGTGGGTGAAATCTCTCTGCAGGTAAATATCAGCATTGGAGCCACCCAYTGGCCTCTGGAATGACCCATTTTGCCAAGGACCTTGTTGCCCAGTGTCTGTAAAAAGCTGCCCTTGAACACATCCAGTGATAGRTTGTGGTGTCGTTAATTATTTTCCTCCGCAGATGCTTAAAGTCACCCATTTCACAACACACACAGAGGGATTTGAAGTAGGAAGGATGCAGAATAAAACTGGCAATCTTTGCTTTAAATGTTTATCATAAGAGCAGCGTTTTAGCATGGCTGTGGACCTGAGGTATTTTAAACCATTTCAGTTCTATAGGGAGTATAAAAATCTGTTCCGACAGACAAAGGAGGGGAGCTGAATCCTATGAATTCATTAAACATGGAGTCCTTGAAATTGTCCTTCAACACCCATATGCTGAATCCTACATCTCTTTCACTTATGAGCCATAGGGGTTAGAAGAGACTCTTCCATCATTGCGACACAGACATGTGAAACAGATGGGCATAGCCTTCCTTTAGCAATGCATGGTGTCCATGATTTTGTACTCATCCCATTAGGAAACGTRCCCATGTCAAAGAAAGGAGAAGACCAGCTTTGTAAGTACCTTTAAATATGCACAGCTCCTTTCTTGAACAAAGCTGTAYCCATACATTGCAGCCATCCTAAATGTGTTTTACCAAGGCCAAACACCGCTCTCGTGTTACCTTTTATGACTTCTTGAGTATTTTATTATGCCTATGGTTAGTTTCCCTGAAGAGACGTTCATTGTGTCATAGATCAAGCAAATATTACTTTTTTAAGAATATTAAAAAAAACAAAAAAAAGAAAAGAACAAAAACCCTGTATATATCTGTTCAGGTAAATATTCTTGAGGCTGGTTTATATATAGGCTGTGAAAGATGTGTAACAGACCTCACTTTTTCCTGTTTGTCGCAAAATATTGGAATAGCGTTCACTTGAAAAAATCCCACTTGGACCTTCCAAAGATGTTCCCTTTGTTCCCTCTCCAGCCCAAGTTCTGGTGATGTGTTTTTCTAAATTATCCTAATGGTTATATATCATACTTAGAAAATGAAGTACAATTTAGATTGTCCACACTACTTGTGAACAGTTCCAATGACAGTCAAATCTGACATTAAAGTGCTGCACATTTGTTACTCTGATTTTATTTTTTCTTATGACACAGAAATTTTATATATACTCGAAAAATGTTTCAATTCATATTTGCCTTTCAACTCTGTTAAAAAGAGACTACATTTCTTTGTGGGCGGTTTCTTTCCCTATCCTCTTGGTTCTCCACCAATTGACTCTTAATTCCTAGTTAATAAATTATTAATTAATCATGGTGAATAATTAAAACTGATCKAAATTGAATTMATAACCTTTTCATTATCCTTTACAYTCATATGTCAGTAGGGTGTTCTGACACCAGAATCATGGGAAAAATAATCCTTGGTTGCCACTAAGACTCCGATGCCAAGATCASATGCATTTGCCATTCATCACTGAGGTTAAACAGCTGTATGATAGAAATGCTGTTTTGTCTTAGTATTTMCCTCAATATTTTCACTTTCTGAATGGGAGTGTCTATTCAGAAATCACCCACTTTTCAATTGGAAGCAAAACTCACAAGTGCCTTAATTCGAAAACTGTGACAGTTAAGGCATTCCTATCATTAAATACTTCAATTTTTTTATGCCACTAAAAAAAAATGTACAAAAGTCCCAAAATATTTTGGTGGGCTTGTCTGCAGGATGGGTGGGAGATGGAAACTTGCAGGATGGGTTGGTCCCCCTGAAAAAGGGGCTTCATGAGGGGCTATTGAAAAACACTGCCTTGAAGGCCTTGGGCTGTTTCGCTGCACTGAGCTCCATGAACACAGCTTTGCCCAAGAGGAACACCAGTCCTGATGACCTGTTGACAGGTACTTATTTACTTGATTTATACCATGATTAGGTCTTAATTACCGTAGTGCCTGGTAGCGTGCTGGGTGCTGTGTGAAAYGGACAAGGCAGGTCAAGATCTCAATTCTGCAAGGAGATAATGGCTAATTCCCTGTCTGACCCTACAGCAGGTCAACAAAATGAACCAGAACACAGGAACAGAGGCTGGGGAGATGTGCAATAACCTGGTTATTCATAAGTGATACAGCATGCCATCATGCCTTTGTATTTTTTCCCTAAGATCACCCTTGTCCCTCCCTGTTCCAGGCTTTGTGACTATCTCTAGGGTTACAGTATAGCTGTTGTCCTTCCTTGAACCCCCAGGACCCAGGGATTTCCCCATCTGCTATGTACCCTTGTGACACACCACTTCACCCTCAGGTAATTGCTTCCTTTGAAAACCTGGGGGTAAATCCTGATTGTCTTAATGAAGTGCAT
>NW_026623376.1:1800552-1805704 GCF_030028575.1 Malurus melanocephalus
ACCTGCCATTATTCATTATATTCTCATTCCATGCAGTGTGCAGTGGCTGTGCAGCTCAGCTTAGTGCATTGGCCAAAATACCCCCAATTCTGATGCCCAGGCTGCCCAGCACGKTGGGGTGAGATTTACAGCCTGTACAGCAGAGCAGGATGGTTTGGGCAGGATCAGTGCAACTTGTTAAGTTCTTGGTCCAGTCTGCTCTCTGCACCAGCTGAATTAATGCCCATAACTCAGCTCTGTGGCAGCCAAAGGTCATCACCATGCAGCCCAGAGGGAAGATGTAGCRGTGCCTTCACAGCGCTGTTAATGACCCTCAGCGCCTTGGCACAGGATGCTCAGGTGACTTACAGTCCTCACAGACGTGACTGGCTGCTAAAGAAGCTCTCTGCCTTTTTTCTCTTGTGATTTTATTTGTCCCTTATTCCTGAAATTCATGAAAAAAGGTGAAAACTCCTCTTGGTGGCACAAAAGGCTCATGCGTGTCTCAGGTTTAGGAAATACAGGGGTTGTGGGTGATATTTTCCAAATGCTCATAGCTGAAAACAAAAAGCATGAAAAAGAAAAAATTATTTTCCAGTCCACAATACTAACTTTAGAAGGAAAAAAAGAAAAAGAAAAAGAGGTCTGCTGTGGTGCTCCTACCACGCAAATTGTTACAGCCCAGAGGCTTGTTTAATTAAGCACTTCAGCACTAACCCTTGGCAGTCTATGGTGTCTTTGACACTTGTCCAAAGCCATCAGATGAAGGCAATGAGCACAGCGAGAGCAGAGAGCCAGCTGTGCTTCGTAAACAAGACAAGCACTAAATCAAATGGGCAGCCCATCCCAATTTGCAAAGGTCAGAGCAGTGGCATTTCCAGAAGTGCAGCCCCAATTCCCAGGGTAGCTCAGGTTTCTCCCATCACTGCACACAGGTGCTTTATTGCTCCCACACCATCGGATACCCAGCCCAGGAGCCRTGTGTTCTCCAGCTGCTCTTTCATTACAAGAGGGTGTAAACTACTTGTAGTCAGCAGAGCAGGSCGTGGAGAGCTACCTGGAGAGGGGTTTACTTTTTACTGCAAGWAGTATTGCAGAGGGAGAGTTTTTTATGTTTTGCTTAAGGCTATAGTAAACTTAGGGTCAATGGGCTTTCAGAAACTGGAGTTTCTGTGGAGGAAAGTTCATTGTTCCTGCAGAGGATTTRCTTTGAGGGCTGGCAAAGCCTGAGCTGAGCTGGGTCAGGCAGGGGAACCAGGTTGGCATCTCCATTTTCTTTAAATAGGTCCAACCAAGATAAAAAGAGCAATAAGGCATTGACTGGGAATTTKGGCTGGTAGGGGTTTTTGAACAACTGTACTATTTCCTACTTTAATCCTCATCCTATTCAGCACAGCTGCTTCAGCAGGCCAGTACCTCCTGTAACTGGTTGAGGCTGTTCTGAGCAGTAAGGATGATTTTTCCTCAGCTGGACATCAGCCCTGTTTTGCAGACAGTTGCATATGAGCTGCTGTATCATATTCATCACTATATTGTTAGTATATTCATCTGTATTTGGAGTGTTGAATTGGGTTTCACTCTTAGTTTCACACTGAATCCAAAATAATTGTTTTAAAATCTAGTGTCAAAAATATTCATGAGCCACAAATGGAGGCCAACTACTGGCTTATTACCATTGAATAATAGTGATTTGTGATGGGAAGGGACCTTAAAGCTCMCCTCAGTCCAACTCCCTGCCATGCTCACRGACACCTTACGCTATCCCAGGYTGCTCCAAGCCCTGTCCAGCCTGGCCTTGAGCRCTTTKAGGGGTGGGGCAGCCCTCTCTGGGCAGCCCTCTGCCCACCCTTTGTCTCTAGTGACTGATCTGGAATGGTCCATCTCGTGGCACACAGCTCAGCCCCAGCTGATCTCTCTCTCCAGCCCCGAGCTCATCAATGCCCGGTGCACACAGCATCGCGTGCGGTGTCGAGCGCGGCTCAGCTCCTCCAGGAACGTGTCCCACACTCACTGCGACAGCCAGAGCCAGCCAGTCCCGCTTCCTCGGCACTTTTCCTGTTCCCAGGCTTGCTCAGCACAAAGTCAGCTCTGCGTAAAGCACAACTTCAGCTTTGAAGCTGGCTGGCTCTGGCATCCCACCATTGGCACACAGGATGCCASCTTTGTCCCACAGCCAAAATTACTCAGTATTTCCTCTCTGTAAAACTATTTCATTCCACTAGATAGTTCTTCTTTATKATTTGCTAAGTAGATTTTAATCTCTCAAGGCAAGGCATTTTCTCAAGCCTGAAAACTCTTCATGTAATTTTTTTAATTTTATTTTTTATATCTTCATTTTTCCATAACTTGTATTTTTAAACGGAGGAAGGGGATGCATTCACATGAAAAGGGTTTGACATTGCCTTTCTTCCCTCACACACAGACCACACTGGCGAAAATCCCCATGGGTAGCAATTTCTGACACAGAAGGGCAGTAGAACATCAAGCCCAACCTTTCCCCCAGCACTGCCAAGGCCACCACTAAACCCTGTCCCCAAGTGCACATCTACACTTCTGTTAAATCCCTCCAGGGATGGGGACTCCACCACTGCCCTGGGCAGCCTGTTTCAGGGCTTGACAACCACTTCCATGAAGAAATTTTCCCTAACATCCAATCTAAACTTCCCCTTGGGCAACCAGCCAACACCTTACTTGCCACTTGTCCCCGCGCAGCTTGTTCTGGGGTAAGAGCTTCACTTAAAAGCAAAAGGGTTGAACTAGGTAAGCTCCCAATGTTCTCAGGCACGTTGTACTATTGCTCTGTGGGTTTATATTTAAGATTAGCTGGGCATGTCTGTGTATTTAATTTATAATTACAATCTTGGCCTGAGAAAAATTGGTTGGTCTTTATATGGAGCTATTGTAACGCTGAGACACAGATTGCTAATTTCAAAATGTCTAATAGCATCTTTGTAATAGTCCTAAGGCAAAAAATATCCCACTTTTGACAAGCACTATTTGGTGAAACAAATTCCATTTAATTAAGATACGAAGTCTGGACTGAARGACAGCCTAGCTTGTCAACAATATTAACTGCAGAAGATACTGCTAGAGGTTATGTTTTGCATTAAGGCTAAATGGCAAAGGACAGAAGCTTTTGGAAAAAATTCCTAAGTTTCTCTGTATAACAAGGTTAAGCTAGTTCATTTTCTTGAACACTATTTTCCTTTAGAAACTCAAATCAATGCTGATGAAAACACCCAACTTGACAGCTTTGGATGCTAAAATCCTCTCTCTACCCTAAAAAATCCTTTCACCAGCACAGGCAGCTCTGCATGCCCTATCCCAAGGTCTGGGGAACCCTGAACCCCCACAGAGGTGCATGTGGGAGCACTGGGGCTGTGTCAGCAGGGCCATCACCACTCCTGAGTGCACCTCATAGCAGGTTGGAGGTTAGAAAACCATCCCTCCTTGAGCCACATCAGCAGAAACGATTGGTTTTCCTCCCAGGGATGCGGAGTTGCTGCTCGCTGCTCGTCGAGTGAGACTCGTTAATGCACTGAGGGGTTGTGTGCAGCTCAAGGTCTGCAGCATCCCATATGGCAGTAAAGCTATTCAAGGAGAAATTATGCAGATAGTCAACAAGTTCAAGCTGCAATGAATTATGCTGAAAACATCAGCACAAGTAGCAGTCAATTTGCGTTACGGTCAACGAGCGCAGCTCACTTGTTCGCTCCCGCTGGAGGCCCYGGGGGCTCGGGGATAGTGGGACGCTCTGACAAACACCCTAAAGCTACAGATCCTACATCAGCCTGTGACAGCACTTGTACGTTAGCAGGGAAACAATGTCTGGGAGTAACAGCCAGCATGGAGAGGACACAACACTCCRTCCACAGGCAGCTCATCTGCTGGCTCTCCAGGCGTACCAGAGGGCAAGCGTGGGAGGGAAAAGGGCAGCAGGGAAGGTGCTGGCCTTGATTACTGCAGTTTCAGCTACAGACTGACTCCCAGCATGCTACAGGGGGCAGGTTAGATTAGTTATTAGAAATAAATAACCACCTGTGAGGGTGGTGAGGGACTGGCACAGGTTGCCAGGGAAGCGGGAGCGCCCCATCCCTGGAGAGACTGAAAAGGAATGTAGGTGTGGCTCCTGGGGACATGGCTTAGTGGTGGGTTTGGCAGTGCTGGGTTAAAGATTGGACTTGGATGATCTTGAAGGTCTTTTTCAACCTAAACAATCCTGTGATTCTATGAATAAAGCACAGGTTTTAGAAACTACAACCAGTTTTGTTGTCAAACATCCTTAAAAACATCACCAAAGCTGGGGGGAGGCTGATACAGTCATCACACAACATCAGGCAATGATACAGAATCAATTTGTGTTTATTTAAATCCTTGCAGCAATAAAATCAAACCCACTGGCTGTGGTTTCCAAGTGTTTCTTTAGGTCAGCCAAGCAAATCCCTGAATTATCATTGCAGCAAACAGAAAACAGACACACTATTAAGCCAGGCTGTAAATATCACTGAAAAGCACACCTTGACCAATAAATTAGGGGCTGTGGTGTTAATGCAAGGTGGGGAGGAGAGGCTCACTAGGGGCAAATAATGTATTTGCGATGTTGCAGGAGAGAGGCAGCTAATGGATGCTGGTTGTGTAGCACAAATTGCTCATGAAACCCTTCAGACCACTGCCAAGAACCTCACAATTGATGGGCGAGTGACAGATGGGGAGATTTACACTCCCTTTCACACCTCCTTGGGAAGGCTGGGATGGTCCAGAGTCTGCTGTGGGTTTGCTCAGTGTCAGAGAGGCTGTGGGTCACCCCACCCTGGGTCCAGGCTGCCATTTTCCAAATCGTCAATAAAGTGAATGTGGCATCTTCAGGAGTGTGCTGTTCTTTCACCTCAGAGCAAAAATAATTGCCCAATGACCTTAGACTGGCTGGGGCTGTGTCTGGATCTGGAAGCTGAAGGAGCAGAGGAGCTCCAGCACCAAGGGGGTTAACCTGGGATCCAGCTCTGCATGAGGGGTCCCAAAGTCACATCCATCACCAGGAAGGGTGTGTGTATGTGTGTCACTGAAACATAAAGGGGGTCCATGGGTGTGTGTATGTGTGTCACTGAAACTCAAAGAGGGTCCATGGGTGTGTGTATGTGTGTCACTGAAACTCAAAGAGGGTCCAGGGGTGTGT
>NW_026623376.1:1806088-1820743 GCF_030028575.1 Malurus melanocephalus
GTTCAAATTCAGCAGAGCGAGTCTCACCACAGTGACGTGATATATGAACTCTCATGAAAAGGAGTGGGAAAAAATGAGGAAAGTTTACTAGAGAATTTACAGAATTTAATAGAATATACAATRCTGTCAACTCTAGCAATGTTGGCATTTCAATTCATTAAAAGTCCAGACAAATTAGATGTTTGTATTCATTTAAAATAATTTCTCCTCTTTGACCTAGCCTAATTTATCATTTTACATCTTTCTGCAGTGCTTAGGCAAGCTGCTGTTCAAATGAACCCAGAGGAACATACGAGTAAAATATTAAGTAGCTGTCATTGACAACAAAGTCCATTAAAATCCAGCACCACAGCTTTCCTACAGCTGTTTTTGCCAAGCCCAACACAAACTATTCCCCTACAAATGTAGGATTTGTGTTTCTTGTTGTATTAAAGGCAAAACACCTTGTGACAGTGTTTTCACAAATAACACAGGAATTTGAACCGTAGTAACTGCAAAGAAAAAGAAGCAGCAAAGGGGAAATGCTGCGTCGCAATGTAAGTTAATCCTTATTCAAATAATACTTATTCTTTTTTTCCTGGTAAAAGCYTCCCATGTTTCTGCCATTTTGTACATACATTTTTCATGTGTTTTTTATGAGTAGCTTCATTTTGGTGGTGAAAAGAGTCTGGATAATCAGCAAGCATCTACCCAAGCATTCATATCTTCAATTTTTAAATTCAATGAATTTTTGTTTATATCAGCCCTGGGGCCAACACAGAGTAGCATTTATGCACTCACTCAGAGTTACATGTAACTCACATGTAAGCTTCTCTCATAACTGCWAAAAATGTTTTTTCCTCTATTCCTCCTGCAGCACCAAAGTCTGTGGCAGGGCATTTCTGCTGTTTCAGCTCTTCCTTATTAAAAGCTTTTTATAGAAGACTTAATTTAAATGTACACTTCTGCTGCTCCTGGCCATGGTTTCCCAGGTGAGCAGGTTGACTCATAATGCCACCACTACCATCTGTTGACTGTCTGGGGTGTTCTGGGGGATCTTTCCATGTGCTCTGATTTGATTTCTGCCTGAAATCCACGCTCCTTCCTTTGGATGACAYCCAGAAAGCACCTGCGATTTTTCATTTTGAAATACCATTTGCAGCTTGCTACATGCTGGCTGGAGAGCTGGGAGATCCTTGGGGAGATGAGTGACATCAGCATGAGCCATTTGTCATGATGACTCAGAAAATTACAGGATAAGATGTTCATATCAGAGTGACAACAGGAAGAGGACTCACTTGTTCTCCCAAGAAAATAGGACTTTCTGCCCCAAACCAAGTCCCCTCTCACCATAAATAAAAGCCCCAGCCCAGTGAGTTCTCCCTGGTAAGGCTGTTGCAGATCATCTCTAGGTATTTCTGTATCAGAAGTTCCTCTTCTTGTTCAGTAGCAGCTCAGAGCTCAGAAAGGGACCTCTGCCATACTGCCTTGTAATGTAATAATATATGTGTAATATCTGAAGATCAAGACCATTTCTCTATTAAATTAGATAACAAATAATTAGATAATTTTAATTTACTCTATGAATCTTCTAGAGAGTAAACTGCTTACAGGCAGCTAATGCAATAAACTTACTTTATAAGCAGAGAGCAACATCTGTTACCATGAAGAGTCTGCAGCAGGCATTAGGATTCTGTGCACAGCCAGCCGTAGTTAGAGTAAATGTATCATTAAGTTGGTGTCCTTTCCTATTCAAAGCACACTTTTCAGGATTTATGTACTGCAGACAATGAGACAGCAGGAGAATCAACTTGTGCTCGACTCGTCTTGCATTCAGCCCCTGTCCCATGGCAAGATAACATTAATAAAAAGGGTAAGACAGAGCATGGAAGTTGGGTCACTTCTACATGTGACAAGGGAATTACTACTCCAGCCCCGCACACGTTCCCAGCAGAGCAATGGCAAAACAGAAGCTGTGCTGAAAGGGTTTTGATAAGGTCACAAAATCAAGGTGCTTCATCAGTCTTCCTCCCATACTCACTGCCATCAGGGATGCAACTACAGGGAGCATCCCTGGCCTGTAGGAAAAACAGGAGTTAATATCACTTCTAAAAACTCTTCAATATTTAGCTGGCTATGTGAGAACTGATGTTTTCCCAAAGGTTTGTAAACTAAATGAACTAGGCAAWTATAAGTGACAGAAAAGGATGTTCTTTGTAAAAAGATCTATTCTGCCTTGGGTGTGGCAGTACTATTCCACATCCAAAGGGTGCTATGAAAGATCTACAAATACATTTTCAGTTGGGAAAAAAAGCCACATTAAAGGGCACATGTCAGTCCACACACTTCACCTTTGTCAACGCTACTATGACACCACATTGTGTCCAGAAGTGACCAGGATTTCTYAGGTGCCCTCACAGTTTGAATGGAGAAGAAACGTGTTTTTTGGAGGATGGATGCCTTATTGCCTTTGACACAGCTTGTCTAGATTTCTAACTGAACTGGCAGCACAATATAAAAATAAAATCAAATCAGCCGAGCCAGGCTATTGTGCATTTTAGCAGTAATAGAAAACCACATTGTCCCTTCAGGCAGACAAGCACAGCACTAAAGATACTGCCTGATGTCATTTATGTGAAAGTTGCATTTTTATTATAAATTAATCTACCATGTCAGTCACACATGCAAACCCTGTCAATGGTCATCACACACACCAAGAAAATGAGCCTTTCTTGCTTCTTCATTTTGCATTTGCTGACTTCTCCTGTTTAAGAGGAATTCAACAYGACAGGATTAATGGGCAGGAGTTTGGTGACAACAGTGGGGAAGAGGGACAGCACCCAGCAGGAGAATGGGGCTGCATCATCCATGTGTTTGCTGTGTGTGAAACTTCTGGGAGGTGCACAGCAGGGTAATTGGGAAGGAAGAGTGCTGTACCTGTTTTCTCATTGCCACCATGGGCTCTTACAATCCCCCTTTTCTTCTTTTTGGRGTCTGGGGCAATCCCAGTGAGGGTCACTGAGTGTATGGATGGTTTGYGGCAGCACCTTCAGCTTTGTGCCAATGTCTTCTCTCCAAGAAGATTCAAGGCTTGAACATGACAAAGCAAAGCTAAAACAGTCAACACAGGAGCCACATCACAGTCAGGTACACAAAAATCCCCTCCTAAGATGAATGTGGTGGTAAAATCCAGCAGACACTTGATTTACCCTTCAAGGCAGAGCTSCTGGAGGGTTACCCTTCATGCAGAGCTCCAGACAAGATGTGATCCAAATTCTTTGGCTCCTGGAAGGTGTCACCTGCTGTGCTGAAGGACACAGAGATCCTGACATGATGGATGGCCGAGGAGTGATCGTGACAGTGCTAGTACAAGGTCACTATGATTGCTGCATATTGGAGTGAAGTGTATCTTAAACCTACAGCACAAGGGCCTGCAGTGGCCAAGGGACCAGGGAATGGTGCCCTGGAACCCTGGAATTTGTGACCTTGATAATCTACCAGAGCCCTCGGTCATTTTTCAATGTTATACCCAGAAATTAGCTATAAAATGGCTTTTTTTTACCTCCTGAGGATTATTCCATGCTAGACTAGAATTAGTAAAATTTTCTTGGGTTTTCAGCACCAAGGATCAATCCCTGTGWATTTTCTCCCCTTTGCCTTGTGGATGGGAAGAGCCTGTGGTGTCCTRTGTTCTGCTCCAGGCAAGTACCCACAGAAACAGATGGAGGAATGTGCAAGGTTCACTTTGACTCTGACAATTCACTTTGGTTCTGACTATRAGTTTTTCCAAGTAAAATTCAGCTCACGTCTCAACRTGGAGGTCGAGGTCAGCATTTGTCAATGTGCTTTATATAGGAAATGGGCTATTTTTAATCTCATTGTTCTTAGAATCATACAATGCCTTGGGTTGGAAGGGACCTTGAAGATCATCTCAATCCAACACCCCCACTGTGGACAGGGACCCCTTCCACTGTCCCAGTTTGCTCCAAGCCCCATCCATCCTGGCTTTGAACACTTCCAGTGATGGGGCATCCACAGCTTCTCTGGGCAAAATACTCCTCTCCTCCAGAAAATTGAACCAAAAGGACTCACAGAAAGTCCACAACTGCAAACACTCTGGGGATGGCCTCTGTTACTGTGTGTGGGGATTGTGCACAGATATTGAGCTGCACTTTGCCTGAGTGACCCAGGAAGAGCCCCAAGGGAAGAGAACCTGAGGAGAAGATGTGTATCCACAGCCCCAAGCACAGATCTGCACCTGAACTTGTTAAGATTTAGACAGTCCACACATTAACTCTGTGATCATAATGTTCTGACTGTGAAAACTAGTTTGAATATGGGGCTTCTGTCTCCAGATTTGGCTCCACTGTCTGTGGTTGGGTCAACTGGTGTAGAAACATGTGTAAAAAATTATCTCCAAACAGCATTCAGCCTCATGGGCCATTCAGAACATTATACGACTCCTGGATGTGCAGAAAACCCTGTTTGAGTTGTGACACAAATTATTCTGTGGGGGAAGGAGGGAGCAGCTTAAGATGCACTGAACATTTGATAACTGGATTAGGCACAAGAATTTCCTGAGGGGGAAAGAATCCACATCTTCTCTACTGAGAAAGATTTCTAGACCAATCTCATTTATCATGCATTCATTTGTTGAGTAAATATTCATAATATATAAGTGCTAGTGTCACTTTAATATTCTGATTAGCATGGTACATCATTTTGTCTGTCTAGATAATGGTGAAAGTCATACTAATCGAAGTAATGTTGTGTGTCAAATGATACAGAGCTGATTTACTTAAGACTTGAATGTCTGCTCCAATTAACTTCCAAAGTAAATTGCACCGAAGTTCCTTTTCCTGTTTTTTTTTTTTTTGAAATAGAATACATAAAAATTATGAGTTGCCAAGCAAGCGTGCCAAAGTTCTCTTATATTACCTCTTGACATGTCCACTGACCTTCAGCCAGCTGTTTCCAAAGCAGAGAGAAGCCTGCAAAACTCATAAGAGTTATCCCCTGCTCCTGCAATAAATTCATATCTATTTGCAAACACAAGCTCAGAGAGCTGCCTAGTTCAGCTCTCAGGCTTTTCTGTACACTGCTCAATTGTTACAGCAAGCAGCCCTTCAAGAGAGAAGGAAACTGTATGTGGAATAAAGAATGTGAGTGATATAAACTTCATATGGTTGAGTGAAATCAGATCATTGTGTCCAAATTGCTTTTTTAGTGTTTCTGCGTGTGTTTATAATCCATCTTCACAAGCACACAAAAAGCACCCCTCAGGTGGGTTACCAGTGAAATCTTGACCTTATTAACACCCACTGTGTCCTGTCATTTGCACGAACACAACTGGAATATGTTGTACCAACCACTCTGATATTTTTCACTTCAGTGGTGCATTTGAAATGTAGTTTACATGGCAATCAAGCACCCATTTCAGGCCAAGTGAATGGAATGAATAATGAAATATAAGGAAATATTAGCTCATCACCAACAGTAAAAACAGAATTATTTTGGCCACATCAGTTTTGAATGAATTGAAATAGAACAAAATATTCAATGGCTGCATAGATATTACTTGAGAATAGGTGGGGGGAAGCATGAGAGTCTGTAATCCCAATTGATTTGATTTTTAAATAGCAAAATTACTAGTTCAAGTGCCAGCACACTGCTCCTGTCTCAAGCCTATAAAAAGTAACCATAGGAAACCTTATCCAGTCTCTGATTCAAAGCACTCCAGCCCAAGGTATAACTCCACACTCACACCTAAACCCACTCGTACTCAAATCACATGAGCTCCAAAACACTGAGCACTTGCTCAAGTTGCAGAGATCTTTAAGGGGAATTTAGACACAGGCTTCAGCACTCTGCTAAATTGGCTCTAAGCAGATTTTCCAGGCTGTAGTGGCAGATCCCAGGAAAGGGTTGGTGCAGTGCCTACAACACCTGAGTGCAAAGAGGGCAGGGGGGATGTGGTACTTGGATCCTGTGGGGCTGGGGGACATCACCACCCCGGCCCTGAGTGCTCTTGGCAGCTGCCCAGCTGCTCCTCAGCATTTAGTACCACTTTAAATTCTTCTGGTGAACCAGAAGATCCTGAGAATGAACAGGTAAATATTTAATCTACTGTCTGAGTTTTAACAGGTAGTTCTGAGCAGAGGTGTCGAATTTTTATTTGGAAAGATGATTTGTGCTCCGAATATCAGAATGTGGTGCTCACACAGGGATGCTCAGAGCAGCAAAATCTCCCAAGAAATACTCAAATTACCAACATTTCAACTGGATTTTTAATGACTCTTGTCTGACAATACCGGACTTTATCAGTATTCACGCAATGGACCAGTCTGGGAAGCTGCAATGTTATCACTGCCTTTTCAAAGCCAGGGATGAAGCTGATTTGCACCCTTCAGTCACCAATAGCAATATCAAACAGAGGTTAATCAATAGTAGCTGGCAGCACTGGAATAGCTTGGGTGATTCAGATGTGCACCCGAACACAGGATCAGAGCACCAGAGATCGGCACAGCCGGGATGGGGCTGCGCTCCCACAGATCAGCCACATAAACCTTCCAAAGGACAGAGGAGAGGAGACTCGAGCCTGAACTTCCTCATTTTTAATTAAGTTAATTCCTCAGGTTCCTTTAATTGAGTAATTTGTATTTAATTTCCTGTTCAAGGGGGAAAAAGGATCAGGAGAAACAGATGTTGCCCCCTGCAGTCTGTAGAACAAAGAGAGCCATGAAAACTCATCCGTCCATCTGATTGCTTTTTTATTAAGTAACACAGATGCTGGGAAGGTGGAGGGAACTGAGGTATGTCAAAACATTAACTTCTGCTTTGGTTTTTTTTCCCCCATTCTGCTCTGAATTAGCTAGTAAAAAATAAGGTGGAAAATAATGTTATAAACCTGCTTTCTCTTTCAGCTTTTGAATACACAGCAAACATCTGGCTTTGTCTTTTTTTCTGACATGAGGGAGAAGAGCAACTAGGGACTTTTCACAATATCACACTGATTTTTCTAAAGAATGTTTAAGCAAAGGTTTATTTGTGTGCTTCTTCTGTAAAGAATTCGTGTTTCTGTTTCTTGAAGAAGTTCAAAGTCATAACAGCTAAAAAAAGGTGCAGGAAAGATTTAATACAGACTGACACAAATGTAAGTTTTGGCCACGCTATTGGAAAACTTGTCAAATGGTGTAGCATTGTGATGTATCCTCTGTGCAGCTTGGTAGGGGTTGCAAATGCAAAAATTGCCTTGGGTTGCAAAGCAGAAGGAACAAGAATATTTCTGCAAGAGATGGGGCAGGCAGGGAGGAAAGAGGGGAAATTCTTCAGATCTGCTTGGTTTTAGCCATTTTGTCAGATTTGTCAAACAATAATAGATTCAAAAGGTGTAGAATTCTGTAGAAACGTTTATAGAGGTCAAATGTGGAATGGCCTCTTCTGAATGTGAAAATGCATTAATCTATTTCTACAGCTCTCCGGCCGTGATCAAATGAGTTTAAGATGATACAAATGGGATTGCTGTAACTGTCTTTTGATTGCAAGTCCAGCCACTGTGTAATGAGGGCAGCTGAGAGCCTGGAGGGGACACTGAGGGCTGCTTCTGTAGCAGAGAAGCCTTGGCCATCATTTTGGGCCAGCACTGCATCACTCTCCCAGCTTGGCTCAGAGCTTCCCCACCACAACTTCTTCACCACGCAGCCACGTCTGGTTTAGAGATCACTATTAGCAAATTTGGTTGAGACCCTCAAGATCAGAAAATCATGGAATCATGTGGTTGGAAAAGAACTTTAAGATCATCAAGYCCAACCATTAAGATCYCTTGACTGAACCACTTACACTGGGAAATATTCTGACGGCTCCTGCTGCACTTTTCCAGCTGGAGGACGTGTCAATCCTACACCTTGTCTATGTAAAGATCTTTTTATCTACTTGGATTTAACCAGTGTGAGAGCAGAGCGAGCTATACTTACCCCCAGCTCCAGGGGATCAGGGATGCTCAGACCTAGAGGTTTGCAGTGGATTTGCTGGTTTTGAGAAAGAGGAGAATACACCTGGAGGAGCGGTCTGCAGACATTAATGGGAAGGAGAAAAGTCATAACCTTGCCCTGGGAAAGTGTGCAGGCATCACATTTCTAGGGAAGAGATTGTTCTGCTGGAAGAAAATGATGCTGTTTCCTTCAATAAAAAAATGTATTTCAAATTACTAAAATATGTGAACCATTCTCTTATATTCTACAAGCTCCAAACTATAAAAATTTACAGCTGAAGCCAACTCCACATCAGGCTGATGCTGGTAAAGGAGACTAGACCATGACTTGTTATGTAAATAAGCCCATAAAATTCTTGAGATTTTACATGAAAATCAGATCCGCRACAACCATTCTGCCCTAGCTCTGTGGATTGTTTAATTTGTATGTACATGATTATGCAGTGTTATTATACAGAGAAGGCAGTTTACAAACCTTTAAGTGATCAATCAGTTAAATAAATAAAGCATCTCTGGTGACGCTGTACTAACTCTAGGCAGCGCCTCATCCTTCTGTCATTAACATAATCAGCTTGAATAATGTTTTCACAGCAATTACCACCAGTGGGTCAATGTCTGCTATTAGCAACCTTTCCTCCATGGATCATGAGCATAATAAAGCATGACAGCCCCAGCAGACACGGGGTGTCACAAGACTTTGTCTGGTGTCGGTGCCAGGCTGCTTCCGTGTGGCACATCCAGGGACAAGGGATTGTCAAGGATTGCTCAATGCAACAACAATTTAAAACTCCGTGGGAGTTTTCTTGTTTTGGGAAGTTCAGCAAGTGTTATAAATCTGTAAATTGTATCAGATGTGAGAGGAGAGTACACATATACTGAAGTGGTTTGGCACAAATAAAAGTTGTCCCTGCTCAGAAAATGCTTCCTCAATCTGGATTTCCTTTCTCTGAGTTGTTACCTCTTGGCACTAGCTCACATGGGGTCGAGCTGGCACCAACATTCAGGCTCTAAAGCAATTTGTTGCAGAAGAAATGCCAGTAAAATGTTTTGGAAAAAGCAGCACTTGGCCACTAAACTTAATTAAAAGCAATGTGATTTAAACCTAACGCCCCGAGGTTACCCGGGGGTTGCGGAGGTTAATTGCAATGGTTACTGTATCACTTTCCAAATTCAGATTTTCATTCCTTGTGTGCCATAAATCCCGCAAAGTCAGGTTACAGAACTCTACAAGTAACACATGCATCTTGCTAATTCAAATATAGGAAAGTGATCTACAGACACTCAACTGCTTCCAATAGCTGGAAAACAATCCATATCACAGATTGGTGGAACTGATATTGCAGACTTCATGCCAGACCTTTGGTGGCATGGGGGCAAGGGTGGGAGCAGAATCCATCTGTCACTTCCAAGGAGCACTCCAGAGTTTTCACTGGTCCAGCAGAAAGGTGTCAAAGAAACAGAGTCAAATGTAATGGAAAATATAATGCTGCAAAATCTTCCTTTGCAAATATAATAAATCATTTTCTCATAAATACATTGATGGGGGGCTTATTTTCTTATCCACAGAAGTAAAAAGAAAAAAAAAAACAAAAAATAAAAACACTTCCACAGGTACTCTTACATCCAGCCTAGAGACTGGGATTCATGACCAGGTGTTTTGGAATAACTTCCTCACTTATTTCACCATCAGCCCTCGCAGAGTGAAGCAATCAGCTTCTCCAGGTTAGGAAAGGAATCTGAGGCTTTCTGGAGGTGAAAGAACTGCAAGAGTCAGCTCAGCCTTCATGGTGGGCACTACTTCCTTGGTAGCAGTTTCCTGATTTCCTGAAACATGTAATTTTACAGAATTGATTAAGAAAACAAAAAACAAAAAACAAACAAAAAAAAACCAAACAAACAAAAAAAAAAGACAAGCTCCTACAATCACATGAGTAATAGCTGAAGCCCTGATTGGAAAATTGATTTTTGCCTTATTTTTAAAATTCTTTTCTGCTGCCATTTTGAAGTAGCAACCGTGCAAGTTTCATGTTTGGTATTATATCATCCAGTAAATTACTGTATTTAGTCTGCAGAATTTAACATGATTTGTGTGATCAGGAATTTGAAAAGCAAACTCCACCTCTGTCTCGTCTTTTTGGAAACATTTCAGCTATTCCCAGTTTCAATTATTTTCAATTCCACCAGTGTGATCAGCATATTTAAAATTCAATCAGCCTTCTCATTTAAAACATTTCATGTGTGTGTCACACGAACAATCAACAAGAGTCCTGAATTTAACATCTGTTCCTAATAGTAAGGGGGTTTAATTTGAGAAATGAAAAAAAATATAACGTAATTACTAGGCATTCAATCACAATGAATAATGTGTTTGCTACCAGCATTCTGTCCTGTCAGCAAAAACCCTGGAGAGGCAGAGAGGCAGGAAAGTGGAATTGCTGGAAAMTGGGGGAAAARCATCAAAATAYTGGRATGGGAGGGAGATGCTGCAGTGCCTTCCCTGTGGATCACCCCAGGGAGCACAGGGGCTGCTGGGGATGCACACCAAGAGCTGGGGAGGATCAGTGATGCTCTGCTGTCTCCACCCCTTCACACCATCCTTGGGCCCTGCTTGACTCCTAAAAACAGGATGGATTCGTCACCACAGGTGGGTACAGTGGGTGATGCTGTGCCCTGCTTGGTTTGTGTGTGTACCACCCACAACTGTGTTTGCAAAACCACTCATAGATATCCAGTTTATAAACTTAAGATAATATTTGTTTCATCTGGTTGGTTTCCTGTTACTTAGGTTTAATATCAGGAAACATTAAATCACTGAGAGGTTAAGCAGTGGAACAGACTCTGCAGGGAAGTGGTRGAGTGGAGTCACCATCCCTGGAAACGYTCAAAAACTGGRTAGGCATCCAAAAAATGGCACATRCTCTCTCCTGWGAACATTACTGACACAAATTTCACTGAAAGCCAAAAAATTCACTGATTCCAGCTCATTGGATTTAACCCAGAAAAAAAAAATACATATTTTATAAAAGCATCTTCAGATGATTCACTATATATTGGGGAGGAAGAGAGAATTAGAGAAGAAATTTGGGACACCTTCCAAAAGATTGCCATTCTACTGATGTCACATTAAAGCAGTGAGCTGTCAGATTGGTTTGGAGTATCTAGAAGTCACTTTTTCTCCAGAATGTTGTTTTGTTGAGTTTAACACAGGCATCTTTTGTTCATCCCTTGGAAATACAGAAATGAGATCACATATTACTTTAATCTTCAGAATTAGGGCTCAGGAGGTGACACGAGAGTGACTGGATTCTCTCTGGGACTGAACACATCTGGTAGCTCTCACTCAATAAGCATCTAGCTTTGATATTAATATAAATTTTTATATATTGGCATTAATAAACTAAATCCCCTTGCAATGCTGTCATCAGTCAAGGCTGTCCCTGGCCCAGGAACTGCATCCAAATATACCTGGAAATGCAGGTAGCCACCAATGCAGAGATACTGACATTTTCCCAACACTCCTTGGACCTATATTTTAGCACATTTTCAGGCACAGGCAAATAAATGGTAATAAACCAGTAATAATTTTGAAAAATTGAGAGGTAGAAAATATATATTTACTCCTTTTTGCCTCAGAAGTAGAAAAATACTTCACTACTCATATTTTTGGGCAATGCTCCATTTGGTTCATAATTTAGATGTATGATTTCATACTTTGGATCTGCTCAGTCAGATGCACAACACAATTTTAATTATTTCAAAATGATTTAAATAGAATAATAAATCTAGTGTTTGATGTAACATGGCTGCCTGACCCAAAGAAATATGTGGGTAATTATCATGTTTCCCAAGTGGATATTTTTGTTCCTCAAATCAGTCACTAATTAGTGGCTACACTCACAATAATCACTCCGAGTAATTATGATGTTTTGCTGCATTGTTTCGGACAAGAACAAAATAATCCTCTTAATGAAAATAAATGTATAGATTTTTTTTCTCCTAGGCCAAAATGCAAATGTGGTTGGCCTGATGGTTATGAGCATAATAAACACAAGGGACTTAAAAAATACGAAGGTTAGGAACTTGCAGTAGTTATTTTCTAACAAGAAAATTTGGGATCAATCCTGGGCAGACTCTGGGGAGAGCACCACATCCTCTTTCCAATGGAAAACCACCAGAGCACCCAGCCTGAGCTGTCCCACACTGCAGAGAGCTATACTGGGCTTATTTGTCAATAATTAATCCCTTATCTTTGAATTAATGCTATCTTTGAAAGTTTCTGCAATTCCGTTATCACTGCAGAGCCCTGAACAAGGTCACGACAAAGGGAGGCAAATGCAGATCAGTCAGGTATTGAAAGGGTTTAGCCATGAATGGGGTCTTTTGTTAGAAGAGGAAAGATCACTGCACCTTAGGGATACTTTTAAAACTTTTCTGAATAATAATAATTCCTCTGTGATACCCCACCATTCCAAATCCCATTTTCTCATTGTAGCTCAACATTCCAACATCCAATTTCAGGCAGAAAAGTCCTCTTTAAAGGCCAACGACCTAAATTAATAATAACCAGCAGTGATAGTGTTGATTTACCATCTCTGGAGCTATATTTTTCACAGGTGTCTAGTAAAACTTGAGCAATTTCCACAATCTGGACACTTTTACTCTTGATGCTGTTAGCCAAGTGCAGGTTTCAGCTGCTCTCAGGGCTCTAATCCGTGTTTTGTCTTTGACTGCTCTGGGAAAATTAAATAAAAAATAGATTGCTGAGGCATGAAAAAGGATAAAGAGAGCCAAGAAGAAGACATGAAACAAAAGCTCTGCCCCCAATCCTGCTTCATTTCATAAATCCTTGATTATATGTGGAGAGGGTGACATAACCTCAAAAAAATTTCCTCAGACTTCTAAAGTATTTCAGGTAAAAAAAAAGGTTCCTTCTCACTTTCCTTTTAGTCTGAATATTGGTTTTTCATTTACTGCATGTGCTTTTTAAAAACTAATACAGCTTTTCCTACATACAATGGCATTTTTTTCATTCTTTAATTGCATTATATAAATTTGTGTGTAAAGACAAAAAGAAAGAGCTGTTGTGCACATAGCCCTGCCTCCACATACTGGGCTTACTGCACAGTTAAATTGAAAATGTTAAAAAATTAATAACAAAAATAAATATACATTAGGCATTACTTTCAAATAACTGCCATGAATGCATAAGTATATTTGTGTGTGTGTATATAAACACATATATATATATGTATATATGGCAAGTTTACCTGTCCATATATAAAGAATAGTGTCCTAACCATGGTCTATTTAGTGGGAAACTTTTCCAAAACATAACAAGCACGTCACTCACACAAACCCTGGAGATATTATTTTCTGTGACAACCTGGAGCTGTGTGCAGTGACACACTGGTGATTCCCTCTGGAGAACTGCATCACCAAAACCAGTGCAGGTATTCCCAGTTTGGCCACTTAACCCAGGGAAGAGCTCACCAAGGGATCTGGAAAAAAAAAAAAATCATTATGACTATGATTTTGCTGGAATTTCAGGGATGCCTCAACCCTGGAATTGTTCAAGGCTGGCTTGGATGGGTCTTGGAGCACCCTGGTCAGTGGGAAGTGTTCCTACCCATGGCAGGGGGACCAGAACAAGATAAGTGTCTTCCAACCCAAGCCATCCTGTGATTGTATTAAATACATGATTATAAATGTCTCTCAGAACAAACTCTCCCCTAATTCTTTTAGGTTTACTGCTTGCCTTCAAAGGTATAGAGCATGACCTGATTACAGCAGCAATTACCTGCAGTTTTAATGACCGGAAGGACTTAGTGGGTGGAAATAAAAAGGTTGGTTTTGTCACTATTGACCATAAATTGGTTTTCTGCAGATTCCTCTGTGAAGCTCTCCCTGGCTGGCAGGGCAGGCTGTGAGTTCCTGCACCCTGTCCCCATTTGGACTGGGCCTTAAAACCAAACACTGCCCCTGGTCTGGTGCTGACATTGCAGCAAAGGACAACACTGCCTCACCACATCTCTCTGCTATTCCACATCTTCCTGAGTGCTTTCAGGTAGCAGAGAGTTGTGCTCATCTTACTCTTATCAGCAGTCGCCAGGGCTTGGGATGGCAACTTTGAATTAACACAATGAGTAATTCCACCAGTCCTGTGGAAGAGCTCTCAGCAATAGCTGCAGTATGAAATTATTCATTTCCCATTGCTGTCAGCAGTTCCTTTATTTACCATGATTCTTCTATCCTTTATTCCCAGCCCTAATATTGACCTTTAACTCACCAGCTCCATTCTATCCTTTCTACAGCCCCCAGAAATTCCCATTAATCTGCGAGGCTGCAGTGTGGGTGCATGTGACAGCACGGACCTCTGCTCTTCCTCCCCAACTTCTGGGCTTTAGCTCAAATCTGACTTTTGCATTTCTGCATTCACCAAAACTACTGATCCTTGGGAGCAGCTGGTCATTCCTGCAGGACTGCAGGAAAATGGACAGGCACAAAGTCATGGAAATGTAGAATCTCCTGAGCTGGAAGGGATCCACAGGGATTGTTGAGTTCAACTCTTGGCCCAGCACAGAACAGCCCCAAAAATCTCACCCTGATCCTGGGACCATTGTCCAAATGCTCCTTGAGCTCTGCCAGGCTGGTGCTGTGCCACTGCCCTGAGGATCCTGTTCAGTGCC
>NW_026623377.1:0-57043 GCF_030028575.1 Malurus melanocephalus
TTTTTTTTTTTATTGGTAACCCTTTTAATTTAAGAAAAAAGTTCCAAGGCTCACCATAACTGTTTCTACAATTTCCTCTCACAGAATTTTTGAAAAAAAAATCAAACAAGTAATTTATCTCTTTTTTTTTTTTTTAATTTTTGCTGAAGTTATCTGTCCTGGGAATAGAAGAGGGTCAGGAAAAGTATGAAAGTATAACAGAAGAAAAACGCCTTTCCAGATACTGTGGAAAAAATAGCTGCAAAATCTGTAGCAAATATTTTCTATTGTTCTAGTCAATATACAGGGACAAAAAAGTTCATCCATATATTCTGAATTTACATTTCTATTCTGATGAGTCAAGTGGTTTAAACTAGTCTTTCCTTCCCCCTCCCCTCCTCACTTACATTTGCTACTTTTTTGCCACATTTAGAAACCATGCAATAACTTTAATTGACCCGAACAATCACTGAGTGCAACAGAACTTGTACTGAAGAACTTCCCTGTGGTCTTGTCTATGAATAAATTGAAATAAACACCAAATAAATTATGCATATGTGTAGCACTCCAAGGGTAATAATCAAAAAGTTAAATTTGCAGGCATTCTACAGCATTCTATAGAAAAGGTTTTATATATGACCCTTCTGGATACTTGAGTTTCACAGAACTATTTCTTCACTGAAGTTGATGGAGTTAGTCTTGATACATATCAGGATGTTAGGATCCCCTAGTTTAAACAGCCCTGGAATACTGATTTATTATGGAGTTAGCTAGGTGATACCACAATTATATCAAGGCTGRAAGAAACTTACTAAGTTGTGAGCATCACGAAATTCTCAAACTGAACCTTAAAGGGAGATGTGTTTTCGATGTGTTTTACACTTATATTTGTGGGTAGAAAAGATAAGCATGGGGATAGATGACCAAGCAAATGTAGCATTTAAGTTAAATAAAATCACTCAAATGAGCCTTTCCTGCTCAAGGAATTTGGTCTCACCTCTTAAAAAAAATAAATTAGGCTTTGTCAATAGAGGCCCTGACTAGATGTACATTGCAGACTGTTAATTTATCAAAACAGGTTTGTTGGGGCTATTTTTTTTTTGTTGTTTTGATTTGGTTGATCTTTTAGTTTTATCATTTTGAAGATTGTCTCTCCTTTGTACCAAATGTATTAAAGAAAATTAAGCATAGGCTATGCTATCTATTCTGGCTACTGATGGAATTATTCTGCGCTTAAATTAGTCTAATTTCTCATTGGCTTTAGAAATTCAGCTGTATAAAGCWAAGAAATTAGTATATTTTTCTAAAGATGAATGGTATATCAATTGCTGAGATAATTGCATTATGAAGGAAATATGGAACTTATTTGTAAGGTTTCATTTTAYTGCCATCTAAATTCATGAAGTTAAGGTAAAGATACTTGCAGTTTCCACAGGCCCTGCAGCAGCRCTTGTAATTAATTGCAAAAGCGCTCCAGAATCCTTCCCATGGAAWGTACTATAGTCATGGTGATTATCTAAAATATTTATTCTAATAAAAAACCCATTCTAAATGTTGGTGGGTAGCCTGTTTTATTATTAGTAAGATAATACTTTCATGTGCTTAATCAAAATAGCATGAGAAACTGAGAAACRCAGCAACAATGCTCATCTGCTTTCAGAGTTGTGGTGACTATAGCATGCACCAAACATGTGCCTGCTTGTGTGAACTCCAGTGGTTCTATTTCAGAAGTCACTTCCTTTAGAGCAAGATCTGGTTGCTACTGCTGCCTAGTGAAGTCAGTGCCACATCAGAATCCAGGACAATGGTGCTCTGGTGCCAGCTCTCTCATAGGGTTGCTGAATGGTCTCAGAGCTGTCACTTCTCCTTTCCTTTCCAACCTCCTGGGAAATTAAATTTTATTTGATATGTTTTTCAAAGTGCTTTCCCAGGGCTCTCCATAAGAGAAAACGGTTCGCTTTGCAAGAGCAGAAACTCTCTCAGTCCAGACACTGCAGGAAGCCTTGGGGTATGTTAGAAATACRACACAACGTAGCCCTGGTGCAGCAGAGCATGGGAGGGTGGGCACAGCCCTGACTCCTGAGGGGTATCATGGATTCAGTGCACTGTGTTTTGCTGCTGCAGGAGACCTGTTCTCACCTACAGCCTCAAAAAGCTGGAATCAGAGCAGGCTCACATCAAAGAGAGGGAGACAACAACATTTCACCAGTGAGATCTGCTGTGAGATGTTACAAACACATGCAAAGATAGGGCCTGTGGCCTGGGGAGCTCAGAGGTCTCTTGTGAAATAAAGTTAGTTTGGAGGAAAATTCTCGAAAATGTAGGACTTGTGAAAATAAATAGTGTTCATTTCCTTTTGGCTGCTTATTAGATTTTCTTYACAACTTTTGTGTATGTTGCTAACTGCAGAGTCTGTATGGAAACTGTTTGGGAGCAACAGTGATTGGCTAGGAAAGGGTTACCACAGGTTGAAAAAAATTARACATTTCTTCTTATTGTATTCTGCTGTATCAAAAATATCTTTGAATACTTCTGGTTTCTCATTGTCTGTTTGAATCATACACAGCACCCATTGTATGTTCTAAACCATCTTAATTCTTTGCAAATGTTCAGCCCTAAAGCTGCCTGTGTTTCCAGTCCCACTGTCATAAAAGTAATTGACTTCATAGGGTTATTATGCCTTTGCCTAATTATTGATATTTCTATCCACCGTATGATGCTAATTTAACTTGTACTTTTTCCGTCTTGGATTTATTCCCGATTTTCTTATATAGTTATTTTGGTCCTGGCAGAATGTTGGCCTGGGCTCCAAGTATCAAATTTACGTGTGACAGAGTCTCTATTGAATTTCAAAGTTATTTTCCATGCTTTATTTTCCCCAGTATTGACATGGGACACAGTTGCAATAAACAGTTCGTATACCCTAGTACCTCTGATGACGTATGCATTTCTTCAAGCTGGGTTTTTGTTGGGTTTTTTTTTTCCATCTGTCCATAGATTCCTATATGCGGAAATTGTATTTGTGGGATATTTAGTAATATTTCTTCCATAAACCAAATTTTGCCCAAGTTTATTGCTCACTGGTTACACAGTTGTTCTTTATTAAAATAACCTTCCTTCCATTTTTTTTAATAACATTCTATGCACCTCACCTTCAGCTAGCTTTACTATGTGACCTTGCATAATGAAACCGCTCCAATACCTCAGATAAAGAGCAATGTGCAACTACTCAGCTTCCAGAAGRGTGTTGGGAGATTTAATGCACTGGTTTGGGGATATGCAAACAGCCCTGCTTAGCTCGAAGATAAGATGGCCCAAATAAATCAAAGATAAGGAAATATAAACGGAAGGTTCTTACTAAAAACACAGGGTTGTGAATTAAATAGTGGATCTTGGGCTTTGATTTTAAATTTGCTACCTAAAAATTGCACTTGGAGGAAATTACTGGACTAGTTTGTTTGCAAAAATACATGTGAATATTACAGTCATCTGAACATTGTACTTCATGTTTGGTAGCCATTGCTAAGATTAACACTGCCTCTAAAATGAGTGTATTCAGGACCTTGTGAATTCTCTGTCTGGTCTCACAGAGGTAAAATTGAGTATTGTACATTTAAATTTTATATTTTGAAAGTGTAAACAGGGCTAATGCAGGAGCCCCGTGCTGGACCTTTGCACAGGGATTGAGGAGAGAATAATAAGTATCTGAAGCTGGAGTCAAGAATATCTTCTAAATGATGTCACCTTCTCAGTGAATATAATCACTTATGTCATCTCCTTGCTGCTTTTAAGAAAGGAGGAAAATCCCTAGCAAAAATGTAAGCCTGTTCATGAACAATTCATGAATAGAGAAGGAAGGCAGTATCTTATTAAATAAGTGGCACCAAATAATTTGCTCCATCCAGACTTTTCCAGTAACACGTGTAACTCAGTCAAATTGCATTTCCTGACATTTAATGAGTAATTTCTGGTATATACATTTAACCAGGAAAAACAGGAAATTCACCTTTATGGAGAAAGCCAACTAAAACCCTGCGTGTTGTGACAAAGTTAAAACTGCAKTAGGAACTTTAACATATTCATTTCCTGGTGTCTTGCTATATTAATTATGCATCCTTTGCCTGCCATTAATTGAAGCCCAAGGCTTTCACAACAGGGGTGTCAAGTTAGGCTTATGTCTTTGTCAGACAGACACTCAATTAAACAGTTTGATTTTTCAGAAATACTGGATATGCTTCGTCTCAGTTTTGCTGAAAAGCTGCACTTTCAAAAATCTCATTGTAGTAATTGAATTGAATTTCCTGAATGGAAGCTGGCTTTAAACACTGAAACTGGGGAAAAAAAAAATAGTTGAGGCCATTTTTTGCTAACAGATGGTGCTGCTTTTCTTCAGTTTATAGGGCATCTATGGTCAACCTGGTAGCAGAACTTATCTTTGTGCTACAATTGCATGTTTTGAAGAGAGTGGCAACAATAAAGCCAACAAGCTTTTTGAATCCAACTGCTCTCAAGCAGGGATGAGTGTGTACTGTGAAGCATAGAGGCTACAGCCTCTTCAGAATGGGGGTTGGTTACTGACTTTGATTTCAGTACACAACATGTGAAAGGAGTTTTCATGCCCGAGTCCCTAGGATGAAATATCCCATGGCAATAAGCTACATCTGGGGTATAAGATGGGTCATCACCAAATCCCCCTGAAGCACAWCCCACATAGTTTTCTCAGAGTGTTCTCTCTGTGTAGAATCCTCATGAGCTGTAAAAACTAGTGGTCTACAATAGGAAAAATGATTTGTGACTTTTGCTCTACAACAACAAAGGACTTTGATTTATGTGATGTGCTGATGTTACCTGTTAGTGTTGTTGCATGATTCTAGCATCAAAGGCCAAAATATTACAGACAATGAGGGCTCTGTACCCACGAATGTCTCTGTGAAATAGAGAGAAGATGTCAAAATGCACATCCCCAGCCCTCAACAGCTAAAAAAGTTCTCTGATTTGCTGATGATGTTCATGAGACAGATACTGAACAGTCCTTGGTGCTGGCTGCAGCACAGCTTCCTTATTAAGGTATGATSGATCTAGTAAGCTTTTAAATACCACAGGATTTTAGCAAAACAAGAGTTATAATAAACAAAGTTATTAAACTAAGTGGTACAAGTTCAAACGAGTCTTTGCAGTTTGTGCTTCACAGTGGAACAGGAAATAAACACTGAAAGAATGAAGTCCTTGGCCTCTTGATGCAGATGTWAGGGCAAGGAAGCAACATTGTCTTTCCGACAATGTTAGTAAATTTGGGATAGGAATTATTTAACAGAGTTATCCTGGSTTTTTTATAATTTTTTGGGTTGCTGTCCCTGAAAGGACACTGTAATGAAAATTGGGTGCTTCCTGCTTGTTAAGCTGCCAAATTGTATTGGTATTGGAAGAGTTGCCTTGGTTGGTCTTGTTAAGAGGGAAAAATGTATTTCTCTCCACAAAGCGTAACTTATGAAGCCTCTTTGCATTCCTGCGAGGAATGGCCAAATATTGTWGTTGAAAAGAGCAGATGTGTCCTGGTGATACTGGAAAACCCCTCAGGTTCCTGGTTGCACCGCTCACCCCACTGAGCAGAGATTGCCAGCTTGGAAATTATCTGGCCAAGTCACATGGAGAGGAGCTGCTSAGGTGTTTTGGTCTTCTGTTTTAGTATGGGACACTCTTTCTTGTGTTTGTCCAGACACCCCAGCTCCACAAATCTCCTGTTTCTGCAGGGAGACAGCACATGAGTAGCTTTGCCCTATAGATGTTGRAAGCACCCATGTGGATAACTGCTCATAAAAAGGACAATACGCACAAGGACAGTGCTTGTGGGTAGCTACATCGTTGCTTATGATTTCAGGAGACTGAAAGTTGTGATCCATGCATTATCTGCCTATCACATACATGCCTTTAAATTAGACAAACATTCATACCTGTTCAACGAGCCAAGGAATGTTGTGAAGGTTTTCTTTGAGTTGCTATTAAAAAAAATTCACCATAGTTTCTCATTTAAAAGAAGTTAAGCCACCTCCATCTGAAAAAGAAGTTAAAGCACTGTATAATATTTTTAAAGTTAGAGAGAAGATACACTAGAATTAATACAATGATATTCAGTAAAAAGAAATGTTAAGTGGTTTATAACTATAGAAAAAAAMCCCAGATATTTCCTCTGTAGATTAGTAAATTATGCATCTGGAATGAAAAAAAGTGAGTATCTTTACACAAACTAATGTGGTAGATTTGAGACATCCACACAAGATGCGATTAAACTAATTAGAATTCCCCAAAGAACCATAATTCCATGCATTGAGTGGTATAAATGGGAATATCACTTGCGCTGCAATCTTCCATAGTCCTTGGCTGAAGAAAAGACTTACTCATTTTGGAGTAGCACAGTTCTTTTAAAAAGATGTACAGCAGACGAACTAGTAGAGCACGAACTATTAGAACAACTGGCTTGAATGTAAGAACTAGGAAAGTGATTAAAGCCAGGCCTGGCTCAGTGTGGAAAACAGAAGCCTGGGAAGAGACATGCAAACAGGCACCAAGGGTGTTTGGGGGACCAGGGCTCAGTTATTTGTTACCCTCAARTAATGAGGGTAGAAGTCATTCATCAACACTTGGTCAGGGATACTGCGGCAGTGACAAGCTGAATTCACGGCACCTGCGTGGCTTCTCCAGAGCTCTGCCCACTGTGCTTACCTGTGAGTTTGGTGCCATGAACACTTGTTTAGGGAGAGGATAGAGCAGTGCAGAGGAGTCAGAGCTAGATTTTCTGTAGTAGTGAGCAGGGAGGTTTGCATATGCCACATCAGTCACATTTAAAATGCTCTTCCTAAATTCACCAGTAGTCACTTCTGTCCCAGGTGACCCCTCTGTTGAGACATGCTGTCTCTTCTAATAGATATAAAATAATCTCCTAAAACATCAGGATGGAGAGGCACAGTTGTCCACAGACRAAGTCTGTGCTGCAAATGGTTCAAGGCAGGGTTATCATTGCATTTTTAGCATTAAGCCTTGTGGGTCCAAGTTAAATCTTCTGACTGGATATGCCACAACTGGGAAAACTTGTTCTCTCTTTTCTTCTTCTCATCCTTTGTTCTCCTTCTCTTCTTTGTTTCAATAAAAGCTACTGCAGCATACGCATATCAAAAACCTGAAAGTTGTCTGGCACTTCAGATCAAGGAATGGATTCAAATTCACTGCCTCAGGATATGTGTCAAGTCACTGTGCTTATCTTGCTCTTATGTTACTGACTTTCTGGTTTGTACTGGGGGTAGTTTTCTGCTCTTACTTATTGGTGTTCAAACCACGAGCAAAAGAAGTCAGTGGAGGATAGCACCTCCATGCTGAAATTAGGCAGGGTTCCCTCTCTTCTTTGCTCTGCAAGGAGAGAAGAAAWGGAGATTGGGAGCCCCGGGAGGCAGGAGTGAAACTGGCCTGATGTCTGCMTGGTTGCAGTAGTCCATTATTGCTATAATTGTTATTATTTATRTTTGCAATTATTCATGAAGGGTAGTGTAGACTCCTTTAACTGACTAGTGAAACCAGCAATAATATGAAAAGCATAGGACAATGTGTGAGGGAGCATTCTGATGCCACTGTTTTCCCAAGAGTCAATTTTTCAGTCTAAAAGTAAATGCATTATGTGACTTACAGTATTTTTTTCCTGCAGTTTACAGAATTACATTTTTAGCCTCTTTCTCTGGAGTCACTTTGATATGTTTCCTGAACCCCTTTAAAAATCTAACAAAACAGAAAAATGTARGATACATCTAAATCCAACAGGCCTTTAGAAACAAAAAGTAATGCTCTGGAAATTCTTCTACCAGCCTAGCAAAACATGTTCATTGACAAAATATTTAATCAGACATATTGCATGCAGAGGGGATATGCCTGTCTGTGTTTACACTGCAGTTCAGGTCTGGTTAGAGGCACTGGGTAGGCAGCTGTTTTTGGCATAGTCTATATGATTTTATACATATACATATATATGTGTGCATGTCCCTGTGCATCTGTGTATACAGACTTTGGAAGTTTCGACCTGTATCTACTCATAAGTCTAGAAAAATTTTAACATGTGTTTAAATGCTTACATGAATAAATTAGCAGGAAGTATTAGAAAAAATTACAAGGAATCGAGGTTTCATGAGATGTTAAAATACTGCTCTGTCTGTAAATGGCCAGATTCTGAATTTTAGGCTAAATTGACCCAGCTCCAAAAGTAGTTTTGAATGCTATAGGTGTCCTCACCTGTTTGGATTTGCCAGAACTAAGGAGAGAAGCACTGACTTTGGGGTCTGACATAGGGAGCCTGTTGGTGTCTCTGTATGGCTGTGCTGTGCTGTTCTGTGTTGGTGAACCAGCTMATCTGGAGGTGGTTTCAAAGCCTGGGTGCAGCCCTTCTGGGTGCAGTGTAGAGCTGAGCACTTCAGTTCCTGTGGAACCAGCGCTGTGGCAGTACCAAAGCCAGACTCCAGCAAGGAGTCTCCTTTACCCATGGGATGTGCAGTGCATGCCTGCACAACTCAGCTTTTTGCATGCTGAATGAAGATAAAGTGAGTTCTCATGTGTACCAGTTAGTAACTTGGTGTCTAAAAGAAACACATATAACATAGTACATTCTAGAAAARGAGTGAAGAGTTAAAAGTCAGGAGTTAGAAGTCAAGAGACTTCTGACCCTGCCATGATCTCTCTGTGAGACCTCGCACAACTCCTGTTACCTTTCTGCCTCTGTTTCTCCATTTATAAATAATTTCCTGCTCTATGTCATATGAACCAGTTCGTACTTGGACAGTTTTGAGCAYTAAACACTCTTAAAAAAGCTAAGTAGTATTATATAATAATACCCTTTTCCCTGGTGTGATGAAGCCTGTGTCTGTTCTCTGACTTGATGGCAGGAAGGAAGGCTTACTCTGAACAGACCAAAGTACATGAGGGATTGATTTAGGGGAAAAGAGTGGGTGAAGGAGGGAGGAGAAAGGCAGTTGATGAGAAGAGGCAAGGAGTGGATAAATGTCAATTAATTGACATGACAACACAGTGGAGGCTGGACCTCACCTCAAATAAGGTAAYGTGAGGCYTACATTCCACAGAAAATCCTAAAAGCAGTTTATTTCAGGAGATAACCTGAGTCTTGGGTAATAGAAAAGCAGCAGGAGGAAGCAGATCCCGGTACATTGCAGTTCATCGTCCACTGACTGAATGCCGTTATAAAAATGCACCATAACCTCTAGGTGGAAAATAGTCTTCAAAGAAAACGTGTGCCTCCCTTGTCAAGTCAAGCAGTTCTTAGTTTTACCAGGTCTGACAGCTGAACAACAAATACACAAGCAGTCACTTATGTGTGCAGGCTGGCCCTAGGAACTCTGTCAGAATTTAACATGCTATGGCTCTGCTCCATGCACCTTTCTCAGAAAACATTGTCCTGTCAGAAGAAGGGTAAGCTTCTCTTTGGTGAATTTTGGAAGAAAATCTGATCTGTGTTAATATAGGAATTGAAAAAAATAATTTAAATATAATRAATAAGAAGGAATAATGAGGCATATTTTCATCGATCCAGTTTGAAAGTGTGGGAACACCTGTTCAGGAGTATGTGGTCAGGGCTAGCAGTGTAAACTCTAGGATTGGAGAAAGACATACACAAACACACATGCATGCTTTTTATACGTGAAAATCAAAATGGTTTAAGATCTGTAATTGAGAGTGGATGGAGTTAAAAGAAGATAGCAACCTAGCGTAGGGAGCTGAGAGAGCTGTGAACCACTTTGAAGATCAATACTGAAAGATTGATGCTGAAGTMATGAAAAAGAGGTCAGTCAGTGATCACATCTGAAGAGAGTGGYTGTATTTAGGCAAATACAAGCAAAGGAGGTAAAGTGCCCAATTCTGTTTCAAGTGGGTGTCAGCCAGGCAAGAGAGGAGAAAGTTGTGGCTGTCAGGACAGAAATTGCTGAAGGTCTGGAGAGGTGAATGGACCTCAAGAAATCAGATTTTAGTATTACAGAAGGAGGAATGGGAAGATAYATTATGCAATAAACACACTCACATTACAGGCCCTGTGCAGGGGAAAAGAGGAGAGCTGTGATCTTTTCACGTATATAAGTGGGGGGGGGGGGTGCTAAATTTTGAGTTGATAGTGCAATGGCAAAGACGGGAAAGAAYGGTGGTTCTGGAAGATAAGGAAACTTACTTGGACAGTTTATGGTTGTTGAAAGAGATGAAACTTGAGATTACTTGAAGTAGCCACTGGTTTGCTATGTCTTGCTTCAGGAAATTATGTACAAGAGGAAATAGCGAAGGCTAAGTAAATACAGCGAATGAAAGCATAAGGAAAAATATGGAACTTCAGGTCTAAATGTAATGTGTGAGAAGCTATTTTGGAGGAAGAAAGTTTGATCTGACCCTAACCCAAACCATCTGTTCCTGTCTTTACTTTCACTGCTCTTATCTCTGATCAGAGAGTACTATCACAACACTAAAATTTGGGATCTGAATCAAAAGTTCAGTTATTGCTGACTTTGCATTCCATGTAATCACTGAAATTCCAGGGTTTTTATCTTCACCTGTGTACACATCCTACTTCCCCCTCTGCAAACCCAAGCTGTCTGTGCATAGCTGGCAGATTTCCATCCACAGGCTTCATATAAATTTTGACTTGTTTTACTTTCCTTGCTGTTACTAGACACCACTGAGGCAGTTTCTCAAAGGTCAGCCCTTGCTTCTCTCCACCCTCAAGAAAAGGGAGGAAGTTATGTTCTTTCAGCCCAGCCTCAATTGTGACATTGGTGGCCTGACCTGGGCACTCACACCACAACTGCCACCTGCACTGGCAGGTCAGTTGCTGTAGCGACGAGGAAGAAATTTTTCCATTTTTAGGCAAAATTTTGCAGTTACGAACTTGGAATGGGTTGGCATAGTTTGCCTGAGTTGATATCACAAGACTGTTAAAAGCTGATCTCAGGGGAGGTCTGACACACCTTGAAACTAACTCATGGGACTGCAAAGAGACACTATTTCTGGCTCTGACTGTACAGCACAGCTGAATTGGGCAAAAAAGCTTCTCCAGGCTTTTTTTTGTCCACTTTGGGCCAGACATTCTGAGCTCGTGGGCACCCCAGCCGCCACTRTCAGGGCCATCTGAGGTTATCGGTATACAGAACTCCTTGCTTAATGGCACCATATTAGTGAGAGAGACTTCTTGCAGGAATGCTGCCATTGCCAAATACACCCTTAACCAGAACCATTTCACTCTTAGTGAATTGAAGTRCTTCTAGTTCTGTCTCTCTCCTGGATGAGTTTGAAATTATGAAGTCAGTGGGACTCCCTTGCTTATACTGTCTCCTGCTTGTCCCCCTTGCTTGAGAATACCATAAGCAGCAAAACATGCTGAAATGGTCTCTGCCAAGCACTACTTTCACAAGTTTTGGCCTCCTCCCTATTCATACTGCCATTTCCTCTATGAAAAACCATTTCCCTACAGAATTCAGGAGTGTAATCATTCAAAGTTGATTGCTACAGACTGCTGCCTCAATAGGTTCTCAGTTGCAGTTCTTCCCCAGAATACCAAGCAACTTTTCTGGGCACATTTGCTCTGTGGCACGTAATTTAATATGTTTATGTTTCTGTTATGTTTGGACATGTGTTCAGTAGAACACGAGACAGATTTGCCATTTTAACACAGACATAGCTTGTCCTGTCACACCACCTTCTGAGGGCACATCAACATGACGTGCAGACAGAAGTGAGGGGAATTCTGGGTTGCTTTTTATTCCTAGTTCTTGCTGCTGACTCTGTTTCATGACTCTATAAAATCATTTTGGCTTCCACTGTCATTCTATACATTCTTCTTTCTCACCRTTATGTCTGTGTTATGTTTACAACATAGAATCATRGAATGGTTTGGGTTGGAAGGGACTATAGGGGTCATCTAGTTTCAACTCTCCTGCCAAGGCCAGGGACGTCACCTGCTAGACCAACTTGCTCAGGGCCCCATCCAATCTTGTCTTGAACWCTTCCAGGGAACATCCACAGCTTCTTTGGACAACTTGTTCCAGTGTCTTAGCACTCACAGTAAAGGTTTTCTTTGTAACATCTAATCTAAATCTCTCCTCTGTTAGTTTGAAATGATTTCCCCCTTGTCCTATCACTATCTGCCCTCCCTGTTTTTTATCAGCTCCTGAAGTACTGGAAGGCTGCAATGAGGTCTCTTCAGAGTCTTCTCATCGCCAGAATGAACAACCCCAGCTCTTTCAGCTTATTTTCATAGGAGAGGTGCTTCATCCCCCTGAGCATCTTTGTGGCTTCCTCTGGACCTGCTCCTACAGGTTCACATCCTTCTTCTGCTGCGAACCCCATACCTGGACACAGCACTCCAGGTGGGGTCTCATTAGGGCAGAGTAGAGGGGCAGAATCACCTCCCTTGATATTCTGGCCAYGCTTGTTTTGATGCAGCCCAGGATACCCCTGGCCTTCTCGCTTGTAAGCACACACTGTTGGCTCATGTTCAGCTTTTCATCCACCAGCACCCTCAAGCCCTGTTCTTCGGGGCTGTTCTCAATGMGTTCTTCTCCCAGGATGGAATCACATCTGGGATTGCCCTGATGCAGCTGCAGCACCTTGCACTTGACCTTGCTGACTTTCACGAGGTTCTCATGGGTCTATTTCTTAAGTTTGTCCAGGTCCTCCTGGATGGCATCCCTTCCTTCTGTTGTGCCATCTGCGCTTCTCAGCTTTGTGTCATCTGCAAATTTGCTGAAGGTGCACTTGATCTCACTGTGTCATAGGTAAAGATATTACAGAAATGCTTGGGTTGGAAAGGACCTCCAGGATTGCTGAGTCCAACCTCTGACTTATCACCTTGTCAACTAGAAAATAGCACTAGAATACTTTCAGGGATGGTGACTCTACCACCTCCCTGGGCATCCCATTCCAATGCTTGACAACCCTTTCTGTGAAGAAATTCTTCCTGATGTCCAACCTAAACCTCCTCTGGCACACCTTGATGCTATGTCYTCTTGTCATTAAAGACCACCAATACCAAGACAGAGCCCTGAGRGACACCACTTGTCACTGGCCTCTGTTGGGAATTATCTATTTTAAACATCGCTGTTTGAAGAGGCTCGTGGCAAGCTAGGGCTGCCTRCTTTGGAGCTATCAGCCAGCTGCAGAGAGGGTGGTGTTACAACGGGCAGATGGGCAAAAACTCCTGCCTCCCTTTTTAGGTTCGGACCCCCCTGGCTGATGTAAGACCCCCAGTCAGTTGCGAAATACATCCCTTTATCAGAATTTGTGTTTAAAGTGACCAATGAGAAGTGACTACTTGGAATATTCATGAAGTTCATTAGAGTGGTTATAAAAAGCATGTTCAATTTCAATAAAGCGAGTTCAGCTATCATGTCATAGTGGTCAGAATGCTGTTTCTCCCGGCGCTTTCCCGAACAAATGGACCTAAACTTTAACAGGCCTCCAACTGAGCACAGACACATCAGCAGCTGGCATTACAACTGAGCCTAGAACTCTGGCTGGGGTCTCACAGTCCTAGTGACACTGCTACAAATAACAGCCCTCTCTGTCAGTCCCTTATAATTGTTAAGAGGCTGAGTCTGAGCATATGTGAGAGAAGAGTGCTGTGCATCTGGGTGCAGGGCCTCTTCCATACCTTATCCCCAAGGCTTGTAGTGGAGGTACTTATGTGTTCTTCATATACATTTTCTGGTGGTGCTATCACAGTCTATATATTTATACTAAATAGAGGCTATAGGATGTTTATAAATATACTGTCTCATGAAAGTGAACTTAGAGGAGGAAATAAGAGAGAAACATATAAAGTCCTAGTGTTTTTCATGAGAAATGGAGAAAATGTGGGCTCTACCTGAAAGCYATCCTCTCTTGTCTACACTGCCTTCCTTGTCATCACCTGCTCCCAAAGCATCAGCTCCTCTTTATATTTCATGTACCTTTCCTGCCCCGTACCCTTGTGACAGCTCCATTTTAATCTACCCCTTGAAATCTCATAGAAGAGCTGTAGCTCTAGAAGATCTGTCTCTTGCTTATTGCACCTTCCTTTCTGAAAAGCGTGGAGCATTCTTAAATTGTGGTGAGTTTTCCCTATCTTATTTTGAAGGAAATATAATGCTTTCTTACTGTGATTTGCTTTGATAAAGGGTTGCTTTGCATTACTTGCTTCTCTGTGCTTGCTTACTTCAGCCAAAATACAAAACGCTTGATTTTGGTAGGGTTGAACAACATGTTTGCAAGCAACTTGCAGGTAGTGAGATCTCTCTCAAGTGCCTTACTGACTGAGGCATGATTAGTTGCATCATCATCTCCTGTTATAGCCTTGTTTGTCTTCCTTTGCTTTGTAAAAGAGTGAAGGATTTTAACGTTTATGAAGGATGTTGCTTTATTTAACTACCGAGAGATGAACCACCCACAGTCCTGGAAGAGGCCCTGGTGCAAGAGTGAAAGCTCAGCCTTATAGAAGGGGCAATAGTTTGAGATGAAAAGCTCCAACCCGCCATCACTTGCACCATTGTCCAGCTGTAATAAGACAAGTAGCTTCAGAGTGCAAATTTCTAGTACAGACAGCAGAGTATATTTTGCACATTTGTTCAAGCTTAATCTTTCTCACATTGCTCTATTTTCTGGGTGCGTTGCTGGGGTTTAACTGAACGCTTTTTATGCATCTTTTCAGCCTTTCAGAATCAGAATGAATTCCAACACTGGGAACGTTTTGGTATTGAAACAGTGTAGCAGCTACAGCAAGGAACACATGGAGATCAGGAATGGTTTTGAAAACTGTTTGCTTGGTTCAAAGTCCAAGGAAATAAATTGGAAAATTTAATTGATATTTATTCAGGGGCTCTGACAATGCACTCTCTTTTCACTGTCATTTCCCCTTTTGTCAGTTCTGTCTGGAACACAAGGATTGTCCCAGACCCCACRTAACATCAACTGCAATAAATAAGTGGAGAAACTATTCACACTTCACATGTGAGAATGTGCCCTCATTTTGCAGCTCATCTATCAAATATAAACATACTCCAGCTTGGGTAGGGATGCAGACCAGGAGAATTTATGATCCCGACTCCCTGTACACAGTTTTAATAAGTGTTACTACAAGTATTGCAATAATATAATACATTTTAATGTGCTGATATGCACTCCTTGGGAGTCTGTGGGCATTTAAAAACTCAGCCCAAATAACTAAAGCCAATTCTTTAATAAAGCAGCTAAAACCCCTTGGACTGAGAACATCTAACAGTGCTGGACTCAGTGTTCATATGGCATGTTGATTTAGGGCTCTAGAGGAGCTGCTCACAGGTGGACAGACTTGTACAGGGCCTGGAACTGTTTCWACCATCTACAAGGTGAAGGGCTATGACAGTTTTGGCCGAAATAATGGGGGTCTCCTTTATCGTTTGCTGTATTTGGGTGAAAAGTTCTATTAAGTAAAGCAGTCACAAGTAGATTGAGAGGGTCTCTGTTGCCAACAGAGAGATGCAGTTTGTTGTTTTTATTTAAGAGGAACTGGTGAAGGAGAGAACACAGGCGCTGATCCATCTCCCTGTTCTTATCTCAACCAATGAGCCATTAATTGTATTTTCTTCCCCTGTTTTGTTGAGGAGGGAGAGTGGTAGAATGGCTTGGGGGGCATCTGACAGCCAGCCATGGTCAAGCCACCATAATGCACTTCACAGCTCATTTATTACTTTAAGATTTCTGAGAATTATTTGCCTACCTCACTTTGTGGGAAGATATTCAGATCTTATCTTAAACCCGAGCAAATGTCTTGTTTCTTCAGGATCTGGTGTTTTGAGTACTAAAAGAGTAAGGGAGGTATTATTGCTGTCATTTTATACATTTGTGCCAAAATTGGTGTGTACATTCAGACTATGTAAATAAGAGAATTGATACCATATATATTTAGTTCATTATGGCAGTGTCAGMGGCTAAAGAAAGGGGTTGATTCACTCTGCACGATCTTTGCAGATGTAGAGTCCATGCAGTATTTCCACAACTGTGCACCAAACGCCTTTTGCTAGTACGCCATTTATGGTGAGGTTTTCCTCTTGAAAMAAATCCTGAATGGTTTTGTGTTCTTTACAGTATTTTTCCATGTGTGTCAGTAGACTTTTCCTCCTTTGGCTTTCATTCTTGATATCTTTCTAGAAAGGGATGCAGCCCCCTCAGCCTTTGTCTTGTCCTTCCAGTAACTTTCCTCTTCTGGAGTCCTCCGTGCCCTTAATCRGCTGCCCAGGCATTGTTTGCCTTCATCCCAGATGGAATTTGTCTTTTTAGAACCTAAGGAATGAGAAATGTCCTTAGTGGTCCAGGTGAGTTCTCACCAGGGATTTGCTCACAGGCTGCCTTTCTTGCCTGGCACACAGGAATATTTTTGCTGGTATYCCAKTCACAGCTCATTGTCACCCTGTGATCAACTCCAGGACCATTTGCCCCCTCCAATGTCTTCACACTGGAGCAGAAACTCRTGTCACTCCACCTGACATGGTGGTACCTATTTCTACTCTGCAGTTCCTCARGCAAGGAGAGTTTATTGATGTAGGGGATGTCTCCTCTGTCAGAGCTTCAGCTGGTGGGGAGGATGGGGGCAGTAGAACTGTACCATGACATAGAGCATTTCTGCTTCATGGGTGCCATAAAATACAGAATATGAGGTGGACAAGGAAACCTACATTTCCCAAATCATGGTTTTCTGCAATTTAAATGCAAAAGACCTGTYTCCTGCATTTGATGACTGCAAAGCTTGAAGGGTGGAGCCTGAGAGTTAAGTTAAGTTAAGGGGGCTTCCACCCACGACTAACTCACTGGAGTCCAGCTCCACACAGTCACACCCAGATCCAGCCTCTGTTTGCCGGCTGAGCCATGCACGAGGTGTGTGGGTGGGCTCTCGACACAGGGCTGGTGGTGTCAATCCAAGCCCTTACAAAACTGGTGCTAAAAAAACCACCAAACCACCAAAACTACCTCTTAGAGGAGAAAATATCCATTGCTGGCATTAACTGAGCTTCCATTGGGAAGTTTCATGGGACAAGGTGCCAAACCAGTCCAGGCACAAGACAAGAGATCAAACCCTCGGTCAGTGCGATGAAACGAAGGTTGTTGCTGCTGACTTGGATAAGGATGTGGCTGGACAGGTGAACATCAGACACTGAAAGGCAACTGCCTCTATTTAGAGGCCCTATGCGCCRGCAGGAGAGCTGCCAAGAAGGACTGAAAAATTGGCTTTTTGCATGACCATCTGGAACCGCCTGTGAATGTCAATGTGATTAAATTGATAACTACAGGAGCCCAGAGGAGCGCTGATAAGGTGCTGTGCTTTGTGCCACAGGTAGCAAGAAGCAACTCCTGGGGTCCACTCTTGGAGCCACTCTGAGAGTCTTGAAATTTTTCTCCCCCTTGATGAGAGGTACATAGGCCACCTTTGTAGAGCATGAGCAGCTGACACCCTGCCAAAATAGCCCAAAGGGGCCCTGACAAGTGATTGTGCTCAGTGCTGTACAGGAAGGTGAAATAACCCCCAAGACCAGTGGCAACCTGTCCTGGAGGTACATTGCTTTCTGACCCCAGTGCTAGTGATTTCTTATTCCTTGAGCACGTGACCAAGACATGGCATCACTTCCCACAGGCTTCTCACACCTTCCAGGASATGCCCAAGCCCTAATCTGCCCTACCTGGAGACATCTCAGGGGCTTCTGGGAGAGGCCAAATGCCCTCAGTCTGATCTAATGTGGCAAAAAAACTTCCCACACCTGTCAGGGCACCAGTGAGTGTTTCAAAACCATGTGGCCCCTRGCAACATCTCTGCATTTCATTTCTTATGGCTGCTGCCCCTGGCTCTGCAGGGGGATGCAAATGGCAACCTCTGCTTTGCTCCTCCAGAAGGCATTCTCTTGGTCTGGTCATTGCTATCCAGCTCAAAAGGCCTGAAAACTTCAGGCATCTCCAATGGCTGAAGGTTCTTCTCATCTCCTGAGGGRCTTGCATTCCTTTGCTGAAGGCTGGAGCAGCATTTACGTCCATCAGATGGACTTTGAATATGGTCCCACTGGGAGCTGGCTTTGCAGTGGAGAGCATCTAGCAGCCTCATCCAGGCCCAGATCTTCCTTCCTCAGCCCAAGTAATTTCACCAGTTTCTTGGGAGCTTCCTCTCAGATGTCTCCTAGATGTTTTCAGGCTGCCCTCAGGCCAGACCTGTCAGTGGGGGACATGGGAGAAATCCCCTTTTATCCTGCCCTGGGATTCTGTGATTGCTGCATTGTCAGGTGCTGGGTCAAAGGGCAACCCTGCTTACCACAGCCCCCATTGCCCCCCCAGCCTCAAGTACCTCTCTACTCAGCGTCTTTCTGAGGAAGRCCTTTGGTGATAGATGAGCTGTAGCTGAGTGCTGTTAAATGAGTGATGGGATTGTAAACTGCCAAATCTGAGCTCTAACACACCTCAGGAAACATTTGCTGTCACAAAAGCGGAGATGGTGAAATTTGTTTCCTGTTGGGAAGGCTAGACCACTTTCAAGCACTTTTGCAGGACTTTGAAGAGATCAGTTAATGTTATTCTGCCCCTTACTTGAAAGCATGAATGCATAAAAGTTGGTCAAGCCGGCAGTAACCTCTCTTCATGTATCAGGGAACACCAGAGGGCTATAAAGTTGTGCTGTGTGGAAAATTCAGTTTTACCAGAAATTACATGGGTATATCCAGCTACACGAGTGCAATTGGATACTGACCAAAATATTAGAAAAACAAGTGACCACAAACCACAGAGAATTCTCAGACCCACAGCACACCAAAAAGTGCTCCAAAGCATATTTTATTAAAGCCATACACGCTTGGATATGGGTAAAGTACTGAACAGTTTTGAAGGGCTATCAGTATATTCAGCATTTTACAGAAGATCAGACCAAACAAGGCTACAGTGGGCTTGCCCAAACACATCCTGATGATGTAGATTCTTCTTTCCCTTCAGTATCACTGAGTGTTTTAGCAAATAYACCAACTGAAGAGAGCAGAGAGGTACCCAGGAGTCTGGTATTCACAGTAAGATCTGGAGGAGCAGGAGAGGTGACAAGCAGGAAAGTGATGCTCCCCTTATTTGTCCTTGCTTGTTAAGGGCCTGATTCTGTGACAAGCTGTGTGCTGTCTTTTGTACTATTGAAGGCATTTGCAAATCGCCTGCKCTGCTGCCTTTATGCACAAGTATCACTTTCCTGTCCAGAAAATAATTTGATAAGAACAACACTCTGCCATAGCTTCTTCCCGTCACTTCTCCTCTTGAWGAAAACTAGGTTGTTTTCATTTTATTTGTACTCATTGCATGCCCACTTGTCTCAGAGAGCTCTCTCAGCACCCTTACGATGTGCTGCACCTATGGCTGATTGCTGCAGCCGGGCTCAAASCACACTGTTGTCATGGCTTTGCACACAGAATCTGAACCTCTCGCTTGCTCTCCCCCTGGGGTGTTTTCAGTTGCTGTGGTCGAAAGTAGCAGCTGCAGCTTCCAAACTCAGAGTGAGCATATTGGAATCATGTGTGTGTGCCTTCCTGGAGTGAGAAGCTTTTCTTTGTGCACCACTGAACACAGCGCWCTCTGGCTGGGTGCTGCACAAGCTTCCTTTCCTTGGAAAGGTGCCTTATGGAAAATGAGCAATGGTAAAGGTTTCTACAATTAACAAATTACCGCTAAATGTGCGTATTTCAAATGGGGCTGGAGCAATGCCAAATGTGGTCCAGCTTGTCTGAAATACAAAGTGCCTRTTTCTAAAAGGGTTAGGGTTGCCATATTGAAAAGCTTTTTTTGATACATGCTGCTCTGGGGTGGGGAGGAAGGGAAAGCATTTTTAAAGGTATTGTTGGAGGCTTTTTTGAAAGAGGCCTCCAGCCTATTTCTGTAATAGGGTTGGAATGATAGAGAACATTTGGGTATGGCCTTGCCTGTATCAGCATATGATAAATGCAGCTCAGCATGAAGGCAATCACCGATTCTGTGGCTGGTATTCACTGGATCATTCCAGCTCAATGACAATAACATGCTTTCCTGTCCTGTAAGTGTTAATCGGAAACGATGTCTTGTGGCCCCAGTTTTGTTAAAGATTGTCAGCATTAAATCATGGACCTCTCYGTTGCCTTGCTCGTAGTGTTGCCACATCGCATCCTTACTGCCATTGCTACGGTTGTGTCGTGTTTCAATCAGAATACCCATGTTCAGAGCTGCAGAATAATTAGCTGTGGAATTAATAATGGCAGCCAAAACTCTGGAAATTAATTTGTATTTTTTTTTTTATTATTTTAGCAACATGTTTAAAAGATTCATCTGCAGCCTTGTAGTTCGGCAGGAATTTCTGTGCTAACCCCAGTTATTTACTCTGGGTGGTGTCTGCAGAAGGATGATTAAGTGAGAGAAACTGGGAAAGGAGTTTCTTAGTTTGGGTGTGATGAAAAAGTTCTTCCAAGTATAGGCACCAGGCCAAGCGATATTGCATGAGTTTTCAAGGCTCYGTGTCTGCCTGGGATAAGTGAAAGGTATGTGTTAAACACTTCTAAATAAATAAGTGTCATTTAGGTATGCAGTTGCCACCCTCAGAAACTTTCCAGTGCTTCTCTTTGCAATTTGATGTTATCTAAACTTCCCTGCACTTAATATAGAGAATGCTTAAGCAACCTGTGAATAATGAAGTATCGTTATTTAGTTACCTCRGGCAATTGAAAAGATTTTAGAAGTGGCTGCTGTAGCACAATGGCTGCTATATCTTAATGAAATTARTTGTCAGTATTACAAGACTTTTCTGAGGTTGAGGAACAGATACTTCCATTCCTGAGCATATAAACTCAGGAATTTCAAAAATGAATCATAAAACTGATTGTAAAATAGTAAGATATTTAAAATGATATAATTTCATTTCTATGCATTGGATACTGTGTTGGGAGCCCTTAGATGCCATGTTTTGAGGATTTTTCTGTGTCTACTGGTGCTGGAAATCTTTCCTTTTGAAATGGAAGCTGAGCTCCATTGTAACCAGATGATTGCAGGAGTCAGGCTTTCAGGAAAATCTCCCCCATCTCAGTAACCCCGCAGTGATCATCASCTATGGTCAGCAATATTAAGGACTTCAATGTCCTGTAAGTCCATGAAATGCTTTTCAGCCAGCCTGGTTAGCGGGATGTAAGTCCATCAGCCACATCTGGGGGCTGATGGCATGTGATGAGGAGGCTCAAGAGTGATCAAAAGGTTTTCTCCTCTCTGTTGCTGCTCCTTGCACATTTCGCTGCGAGATGGACACGTTTGCAGCTGCACCAGACATCCTGCATTGGCACAGCAGTCATACTATGAAGCCACTGTATTAATGGTGAAGGGATAGAGATCCTGGGCACAGAGGGAGGCAGCAAGTACTCCCCACCCATCAGCACAGATGCAGGCTTTGAGGGTTTATCAAAAGCTCAGCTCCCATCACTTATACTGGACTGCATCCTCCCTTGCCTGTTCTGAGTTGTCAAATCATGTTGGTTTTCCCCTCACCATGGTAATTGATAATGGGAACCACTGATTTCTCATCATATCTTCTCATCATTACAATAGTTTGATTATCAGAGTTCTCCTTCCTACATCTCCATAGCCTATAAAATTTTCACTGTTCCTACAGGTGTCCATCTAACCCGACAAAACTCTTGCAAAAAGGTTTTGTTGAGTGATACAGGCCTGATTTTGTATTTGCAGAATGAAAGAAGGCATATATATTGTGAAAAAAAAATATTAGCAGTGGCAAACAGATTTCTGAGCACAGTCATCTCTTTACCTGCTGGGTGACTGACTATGGCTGCAGTACTAAGTCATTTCCCTTTTAACTCTGACCTTGTCTGACAGGTGGGAGTGRTTTCATCAATATCTCTCCTAGCCTGCTTCTCCGACTGGCTGGGCATGCTTCTTGTCACCCTGAGTGTCACCAGAAGAGAGCTGACTGATCTGTCTGGGTGTGTCTGCCTTGTGGGTATCCAGCCAAAGTTGCCTTAAAAGCTATTGGTAAAAAAGAGGGTGTGCTGCTCCTTGTAGTTTGTTAAGGGGGTTGTATCTCCACCTGCCTGAAGGTCCATACAGGAGATCTGTAGACAGAACAGGGAATGTGTTTGTGCTGCTGGCCCAAAAAATAAAGGAGAAGGAAAGGCGTTTCCCAGAAAGCAGGAGTGGAGATTATCAGAAGCATGGATTTTCCTTCTGTGCCTATAGTCTGGCTAACCTTTTAGTGCTCCCTGTCAGAAAAAAGAAAAAAAGATATGTTGCAATAAGTTTCACAGGGAATATATCAATGAGACATCGAGCTTTCAGAACTTTGAAAAATAAATTGAGGGCTTATAAATTACATAGAATGAATTATAGCAYGCTGGAAATGTCAGGAAGCCACACTTTCATTACATTTTCATTATAGCATCCTCAAGTTTTCCTGATGAACAGAACCATTTTTGTACCTAYATATAAATTCTGGATTGTTTTTGTGTAATTTAGATCTGGAAACTATTTATAATATCTAAAAAACAAACTTGAAAAATTGGATTTAAAAAAACTTAATATTCAGTACTTGTTTCCAGACTGTCCGATGTACTCCTGAATTTAGGATTTCTATCTCAACACAGTTGTAAATTTGCTGTAAATTTGAACTGTGGTAGAGCCATGACAGCCAAATTACAAGGGCGAGTTGAGGCACCATCAGATTTTTGGAGTCCTCAGCCCAAATTCAGCCTATGGTGCTCCCTTGAAGATAAAAGTCAGATAAGTTTGAAAACAGGGTTTGGTTTGAATTCCATTTTCTAACACCTACTCAGCCTGAAATACTTGAAACCACACAGATTTGGGATATTTCGTACTCTTCTTGTGCTCGAACACTTGACAACACACAAAACTTGCCAGGAGAGAGCTCCAGTGCTGATATTTTTGTTCCCAAGTCCAACTGCTCAGATAGAGCTATGGAGATCTCTCATGGGGAAGTTGCATCAAGGTGATGGATTGAGATGCAGAGATTAGGCAAAACAGGATGCTTGAAACCTAGCCTAGTAAAGGGCAGACAGGATTTGAACTTTAAACAAATGGTTCTCATTTTCTCTTAGTAACTTAAATTTACACATAATCTGGAGTCAGAAAGATCTTTTTAAAATATTCTTCCTTTTGGCAAGCTGCTCTTTTCTGAACCTTGTTWTCTTCTTTACATCTTCAGAAACATGATCTGGGAGGGATGACTTGTAACTAAAATTCCCCTCTGTTGGTATTAAAAACAAAGAGGCTGAAGTACAGCCTCTCCAGCTCCCACTCACCTCTGACAGAATCAGGCCCTGACACAGCTCAGAGACAGAYGTCCTAGGAAGTCTCAGGTTGCTCCTTATTATTTGTTCACACATCCCAGCTGATGCTAAACCTTGTTAGAGAGGTGTTAAATGTCTGAAGATGACAGAGGCACTATCCGTTCCCAGGATGAGTCACTGGGATGGTAGGGATGAGTCCAACTACTAGTACCTTCCAAGGCTTCTGAGACTTCACCATATTACTCCCCCTTCTTCATTTTAATGGAGATATTAATTCCACTCCCATGAATTGGAATTTGGACACCATCTATGATTTTCTTATGACATATTAATTAAAAAATTGTAAATGCACATGATTAAAAAAAAAATAAAATAACCTAGTGCATGATCATAACTGTATAAAAAGAACAAAAATCTCAGTTTTTCTTTAATGGAGGGAACTATTCCACTTCTAATTAAAAACTCTTCTAAAAGTGTGTGAGACCTCCTTGTGTACAAATAAATGATTCTGTGTGGGGAACTCAAAACAYTTCCTCTATATTACCTTCCCTGAGAAAGTGGGGCCAGATTCCACAGACAGGAAAACAGAAGCACAGAAAGTGAAGAGACTTGTCCGTTGTCAGCTGTGGTCAGGCATCCATCCAAGCAGTCCTGATTTCCAGGCTTTGCTTAAACCCATCAAGCAGACTTCACTTTTCCCTCCTCCTCCTGGGTGATGGCCTCAGCGGTTTTGCMTCTCCCCTCTGTCCAACCTCTTTCTTAGGTTTCAAATGAGGCCAAGTGTCTGTGCAGAGCTGTGCATAAGGGAGCATCACACCATACYGTTTCCCAGTATAGAAAATAAACACAAAAAATCTGTTGTCCCAGACCTCAGCCTTGTGCACACATGGTGCACAGCCCTGCTGAAACCCATTCAATGTGTTTAATATGGATCATCCATGACTTATAGGTTGGATGCAGGAGAAGGAAAACAAAACATCACTGTAAAACAAACTATGATTTCAGAGAGTTGCTGAAAATGAAAAGCAGGAACAGGCACCAGGGATCTTTCAACAAATGTAATTTAAAGAGCTCACTTTCAGCTCTCTGGGCACTTTGACAAGCATTTAGTGGGATTCGAGCAACTACTGAGTAGTAATGGGCAGCTGTCTGTGCAGCATGGCTATGCTGGAGAAGGAGGAAGGGGATGCACATGWGGAAGAAGTAGGGGTGACAGGAGGGAGTAAGGCTGAGTGCTGCGTGCCGGGGTCCCGTGTGACCCCCAGCGCAGAGCATGTATGGCTGTCGGTGTGAATTTCACAGGGCAGAGAGCGAACACCCTCCATGGCAACAAGTCTGCTGGCGAAACTGCCCTCTCCAAGCCAAATACCACGCTGTTTCCAAGGCTGAGGAGGACCCCAAGGGAACGGCTGCAGCTCCAGGTGGCTGAAGTACAAGGGAAAGTGGGGAGGCGGGAGACAGGCCTGGGCTGATGGGAGGGAGMAGCTTGGCAACAGTTGAGGTTCACCCGGAGCTGCAAAATTTCTCTCAGCTGCTYATTCCTTGCAGGAAAACTGCTCCTTTCTTTCTGGCAGAAGGAATTTCTTCTTTACAGCCAGCACTGGGCTACAACAAGCCACTGGCCAGCCATTTGCAGCCTCACTAGAATAACTTGCATACACTACGGAAACCTTTTGTGCAGACTGTCCTAGCCCTTTATTTTCCTACTCTGCAGAACCAGTGGTTATACTGGATCTGGCTTCCTTTGCCTTTTTATCATTCCCAGCAGCACAMAGCAGAAACAGCAGAGATATTCCCTTCCTTTGCTAAGCTCTGCAGTACCTGTGTTTCTGCTTACCTCCCCTCATAGTCCTTGAAATCAGGCATCAGACAMAAACCCAGTTTACTCTGATATGTCTTTCACGGAATCACAGAGGTCAGAAGATGTCTCTGGAGGTTACCCAGACCAATCTCTCTGTTCAAAGCAGGATTCTTGCAGTCAGTGGTTCAAGATTGTGCCTGGTTTTGGTTTTGACTGTCTCCAAGAGTGGAGACTCCACAACTTCCCTTGGAAACCTGGAGYAGTGTTCAACCACCCATTTTCTCAGGTGTTCCCAGGTGTTTCTGTTTGCTCTGGATCATGAGCTGTGCAATACCCTTTTCCTGGGAGTTGGTTCTTCAAYGGCATAGAGACCCCTCTTTATTTCTTGATAATTGATATCCCCTCCACCCCCATCTACTCTCCACCAAATCTGGATCCTGCATTTTAGGCCTACTTGGAAATGGACAGCACAGAATATCACGGTACGTGAGTTATGCATTATGATGATAATGCTATGATTATGATACACAAATTTGTGCAATGCATGCATGATTTTCGATTTATTTTTTTTCTTCCTATAGAGATTTCACTTGACACATTCAGACATCAGTGGCTTTTGGCTGGTTATACTCTATTTTCCCACCTGCTGTTTATGTTTCTGTGTCATAAACAAGCTTGGATTGTTTTGTAAAAGGTTATTCATGTATCATAATGGTTCAAACATTCAGGAGAAAACTGGTCTCCTTCATTATCTAGGTAATAAGAGAATCAGGTAGTGTTTGATTAGGTGATRATTGTGTTCCTGAGCAGGTAAACTTTGAAAACAGGTGTCAAATGGCTTATGGCACTGGCTGAACCAGGCTGTTTCCTRGTAATGTAGAGCTCACATTCCCGTTTCTGCTGCACTGAGATGCAGTGATGTGATTCTTGCTGTAGAGTTGAATGAGMTGGTGGCTGCCTCCATCTGGCACAAAGACCAGCTCAACCCTCCAGCCACTGGTCCAGAGCAGCTCCCCTTTACTATCTTTCCAAGGCAGGAAATACCCCCACACACAGGTTTCACTCCCTGAGTTATTTCCTGGAACAGGGATCATTCCCACCCTTCAAGAGGAGATATGGCTTTTAGGAATGGGCTGAGAGTGCCAAAAACCACCCACTCAGGCAGCCAGCAGGAGAACTCAGTTACTGGCCTTGTTGCCTCCAAGCCTTGTGTGGGTTTGTTCCCTCTGAGGTCAGAGCAGCGGGGGGCAGCCGGGTGGTTTTAACTTTTTGTGCCAGCACAGCAATCTGATGATGACAACATGGTCTCCTGGGGTGCTGGCCAGCTGAGGTCACTGCCTTGCAAAAATACCAAGCAGAGCTGTGTTTTGAGCATGATCTCTGTGAGCCAAACCCATTCTCAGCTCAGTCAGAGTCTGACTCCACCTTTGATGGGGACACAGTCATGCTGGRCCAAACACTGTAGTAGTGTAATGTAGCTCAGAGGGAAAATAGGCATTGTTTGTCTGTACTACCATTGTACTTCCTTTTTTGCATTATGGCTTTGCCACTGTTGCCAAGAGAGTCGTAATTCCGAATCTGGAATAGGTAAAGACAAGATAGGCGTAGGTTAAATAATGTTCAGTAGCTATTCTCCCTTTGGTGTGTAAAGCAATTGAGAAGTTCTGCTGCTTTCTGCCAGGCAGAGGCCTGACCATTGCACACATTAAAATAAATACTTGGGGGTGATGGAAATAAAAATRTGAGACAGTAAGGATGCTAGACTGGAGACACCCTCCTGGGCTGATGTCTCCAGAACAGATGCAGGAAGGTGGAAGGTGATCTCAGCCAAAGGCAGATCAGAGGATCCGTGCTTGTGTCCAAGATATGACCTTTCTGGTTAAAAAGAGCCAGGTCCTTTTGAAAATGTGCTGAGTAGATGAGTACTGTTAAATAACAAGGAGAAAGAGAGGAAAGTGGCCCAAAGACTATGTTCAGCACCTGGTGTGAACTTGAATCAGGCCAGCATTACAGTGCAGTAGCCATGAGGCAATCATATGCTTGTTTTGTGATGTGGAGGGCCAAACATTTTGAGTGGCATTACGAGATGAAGCATGGGTTACATGCAGAGGATCATTGAGTACCTAAGTTGAAGACACTTGGATTGATTAACCAAACACAGGGAACTTCAGTAACTGAACTCCCTGCCTGTGAAAATAGGTATGGACATGGTCCTCCTAGGTGTGTAAATTAATTCAGTGAGAGAACCCATGCCATGGGGACTGTATGCGTGTATGTGCACACATCGAGAGATTTAAAGGCATGATAGATTTTCAACATGTGCCACATATTACATGTCAACTATCATAAAAAYGTCATCTTTGGAAATAATGCTTGTGTGGGGCATTCTGAAAAYACATTAATCATGTTTATAGCCATATATTAGGTTGAATATGTTATACATTTTTCCTGCTTAGGACATGAGGAAATCAACGCCAGATTTGCAAGTTTTCCATTGAGTCAATTAAATAATCATCAGAATATGTTCATTTTACATGTACAACATTTGCAGTAACATTTCTTATGTAGGTTAAGAAATAACATCTGTGACTATTCTTTGAATTAGAAATTCAAGAATATACAAAAAGAAATTCAAGTTTATACACAAAATCAGGGAATTAAATTCAATTTAGTTTCATGAATGAAACATATAGAACCACTCACATTCAATCTGGAAGCCAAAATTTCTTCATGTATGGAATTTTAATAGCAGAGAAATTCAGGTAATGAATACATATCTTTTTTTTATGTGTAAAATGGGGGCAGGGGGGAAGGAAAGAGGATAAACAGGAATATTKACTATGAATTACTGTTTCGTTACTCTACCTGCATTATTTTGTTCAGTTATGTTATCTTTGGTATTAAGGTGCTCACTGYGGCTTTATACCAAGCAATATTTAAACCAATCCATCAAGTGGAGGATGCATGTTCTTTGAGGAAGTATATTTCATTTACTGTTAAAGAGTAAATCAGCTCTGAAATGATTTATATTCATTGCTCTGTTGGCTTTGGTTTCAACTTTAAGGAGGAAGGAGACCAATTAGTGATAGCCCAAAGAAGAAAAATCATGAATATTCAGAGGCTCAGAAAGCATGAGCTCCTGAGGGAAGACTGAAAGATATGGGTTTGTTTAATCTAAAGAGTAGAAGGCTTAGAGAGAAAGATGATCACAGCCTTCGAGTTCACTAAAAGTTGCTCCAGAAGAGGAATATGAGAATACAGAGTTCTCTGTGCCCTCTCTGGGTACAGCAAGAAGTGACAGGCTGATGCTGAGGCAAGGACAATCTAGTTACCATTTGGTAGGAGATGCTATCACTGGTCTCTGAGATGGAGGTAATGGAGTTACATGTTTTAAGAACAGGTTAGAAAACAACAGGTGGATATTTGCAGGTGKATATTGTTTCTGCTTTATTCGTATTCCTTCTGGTTGGAACAGAATAAAATCCTACTCTAAAAAAATTCCCTTTTTTGAAATCCTTGTTTTCCAAAATCCTGTTGGTTTGTAATGAAGTTGGATGTATCCATATAAATTTTGACCCTTGTGTTGTGCAGTATTATGCTGTAAAGTCATGTATCTTAAAAGTTTTGRCCATGAACACAAACAGAAAAACTACAAATTGGAATTGTAAGGCTAAGTTAATCAAAGACATTAAGGTATTGATAAGTATTAAGATGCAGACTATACACAGAGCACAGCTGGAATGGGCAGAAGTCTGTTCTGGTAGGAAGTTTCAAATGAGGGAAGTGGTGCTAGTTTTGAGGGTTTTTGCATGGAAGGGAGGGAGGAAGGGGTATGTTAGGCAAGATTTTTTTTCTGCAGAATGCAGGGCAGCAGGGAGAACAAAAGACATGCAGTCAGGAAGGGCAGAGTGGAAAGTGTTACATTAGGGTGAGTGAGAGAGAGCAGACACACAAACCAGGCTGTCAGTGAATGTGGAGGAAAGGGGTCCATTTTCAATTCATTAACTGGAAAAGACTGGAGTGAAGCAAGGAAACAAATGTAAGGAAGAAAGAGGAATACAAACTGGCACAGTGACTGAAAGTAGATTGAAGGAGAGATTAACRTGAGTTCTCATGCAAAGGGAGGAGATAGAAATAGAGAAATAAAGAGGAACTAGGAGAACAAAGGAGATGCTTTTATTTGTTGTGTTTATGGAAGTGTTGGGATTTCCAAGCACATGTCAGTAGCTATCAGGAGAGTCTTGACAAGAYTATGCACACTAACATAAGGTCATTTGTTCTAATTAAAACATTGAGAAATACTTTTCATGAGCTAATTTTAATAAAAATTGTTTTGCTTTAATGTGATGCYTTCTAGCATGTGGCCAGAGCAAGCAAAGAGGACTTGTGTAAGACCAAGTAAAAGGACTGTACTGTCTCTTAATTAATTCTTTTTTTTTCCTACATGCACTGATAGATTTCCGAAGACTTATATTGTACCTTTTACTTGTGGCATGAAGTTCAGATTGCTAAGGAAACACGAGTTCACAGWGTCATGGAATCCACAGCCTAACCCCAACAAAGCATTTGTTTATAAATAGGAAGAGAATATCCTAATAACAGGAGGCAGATGTTAAACATCTTGATTCATTTCAAATCTACTCATCCCAGCTCAATGAACCCAAAGTCAGGCAACAGTGGACAAACAGGTCTTTCTTATTATCCTGTTGGGTCACATTAAAATATATGTCATGTTTTCTGCAGTTTGTGAGCTTATTAAGAAACAGTTTGAACAAATTTTGGAGAGAACCTTTCAGGATTGATTGTTAAAATTATTAATCGTATCCTGATTTTCACTATTATTGTTTGTTTAATATTTTAAACATTCTGCATATTAAAATCCTCGGGAGGACCTTGGGGTTTGTTAGCTTGTTGATTATATTACACATAGTTTCTCTACCACCATCCCTATTAAGGCCAGTGTTACAACATCATAAATAGTTGAACTTTTATGTTCTTAGTCACTTTGGTGACAGCAATTTAAAAATATTCGTAAGTGTTCTTTTTCTGCTTGGCCATGTGTACTTTTTCAATGCTGTTCATACACAAATAAACAATTGGGATAATGTTGTAAAGTTATTTTTGAACTGCTGCCTGGGCTTGAAAAAGCTCAATGCACAAAACTCACTGAGGTGAATGGAAACATTCCAACATATTTCAGTGAGCTCTGGATCAGACTCCTGAGTACAGGGCTGTTTCAAAGAATTTTTTTTTAAAACATATTGTAATAGACAATGTTTACTGAACTTATCTAAGGTTCCCCGTGATTAATATGCATTAGCTCCAAYGTGTTTTGACTAGCTGATGATTAGGTATCACCAGGCAATTTCTTAGGGTTTTTTATTCTCCCTTTCTCAGGCAGTACACAACACTGCTCCAGCTGTCCCAATGTCCAGATGTTGGCTGTAAAGCTCTCTAAATATAATATTGTATGCAATCCCCTCCGCCTTTTATTATTTTTCCCCAAACTGCTTTGAAGCTACAATGTCTGTATTAGCTTTTTTTCTTACAAGGACTGTTTCAAGGCGGCTTTTACTCCAATGTGAATCAGAGGGAGGTCAGGTTTCATCGAAACCTGTGCACAATTTCTTTGTTTGTTTGAAGCTATCTTTCACATTCAAGGTGAAAAAGCCTTCTGGACACGCAGGACACATTCTGCCCTTGTGTTGGATGAAGAGCCTTACACATCTGTTTTAGTCCTGCATCCTTGCCATGGTCTCTAGTTAATTTAAGATTGCTAAACAAACACCCCCTAAAGAACTTCTGCCTAGGTCCTTACACAGAAAAGGCACTGTCGTTGTTTTAACAATTCCTGACATGTTAGGCTGAACAGCTTCTGCCACTTTAAAATTTTGCCGCTTGTTGTACATATACGCTTTCCCCACACTTTTGCATGCCTGGAATGCCCTCCAGTTGAACATTTTCGAGGCCATTAGGGGGGCTAATCAATCTTCACAACTGCTCTGTAAAATAGGAAGGTCTCCTCATTCCCATTTGGCTGTGTTTTGAAAGCTGAAGAATGGACAGATATGCACCCATAGAAACATGGTAAACCCCCTATTCTTTTCCTTTCAGCTAGTGTCTTGAAAGTTTTTTGCTAAAATTTATATCTGTTTGGAAGGAAAGTAGTTAATAGTCCCCAGATTTTTGGCAGTGTTTTTTTGGTGTTGGTAACAGGCATGTAATTTCAGTTGCTATGTACCACTTATTGCTTTGCAGGTGTCTTGAGAGCTCAAAGAGGGTGAAAAATGTTACTAATTCCTCTAATTTTTCGGCATAGAGTTGAGATGGCGCATGAAGAATGTCATTCAAAGAATACTTGAGCAATATGATTGGCTAATGGGGAGTCCTAACAGCAGGTACAACATTTTAAATGTGCACTACCAGAACACAGGCTTTTAAAAAGCATTTCTCGTAGTCCTCACCTCAAGGTTTGCAACGTGGTAGATAGTTTTTCTAATTGTAATAAGTCACAACAGGGCATGACTTGTTGGGCCATAATCATACTTCTCAGGCTGCTGATAGCACTCCTCCTTCAGGTTCGTGGCTGGTATACACCCGAGGAGTGCAATTATGGTACAACAATGATTGCCCTGTTGTGCCTTATTATTCAAGCAAGGCACTGAAGCAAGTGTTTGTGTGTGCGCACATGCAGAGATAAAGTACATCTGAGCAGATCCTTACCAGATAATTAACAAACTTGTATTAACCCTATCCCAACATTTCTTTAATTTGAATGTTCCTTTCATAGCTGCCATTTTATCTATTTGCCTGGTAGCTCCCAGAAAATCCACCAAGGACTTTCTTTTCCTTTACTTTTTGCCATTTTTTGCTTTTTTCGTTTTTGCATGAATTTGAGCCCTGACAATGGTGGCATTCCTACCAGCCTTGGAGTAGGAAGATGCTTGTTCAGCTGTAGGGTACATAAATCATAACTTGTGGTAGTAAGAGGTTTCTTCACATCAAGTGACTTAAGCTGAGCTTTTGTGCTGATGGCCCATTTGCACAGATCACTATCGAGTGTGTCTTGATGGTGCTAATAACCATGATAAGTCTTCAGAAGAGCCCGCAGCTCTGCTTAGACCAAGACCAGAAAAGCCAAGATCTCGTTTCACAGAAATCCTACTTCTTTTTGATGGGTGCACTTGAAGCCACGACAAGGAAATGAAAGTACAGCTACTTTACCAAACCCTTGAGTTGTCCAGTTCCCTTTAAAAGATTTTCGTGCTATTTTTTAGCTTGGTGTATATGCAAAATATGAAATGTATTTATGACATATAGAAGTGTGACATATGCCAAACAACACCCTTCTCCTGCAATAACATCYGTGGGCAGAGTTAAAGGACATCCTAGGGTAAACAGAACCATCATTTGTCACTGAAATTTGGAATTGAGTAAGCTGCTTAAACAACAGACAGGGAAGAGGCACTTCTCTCATTTTTCTAGGCTTATGCTGTCAGATTTTTAAGTCATAAGAACGGAATGAGTTCTATGTTCCACATGTTTTTTTTTGGAAGGTCTCTTCCAACTCTGAGCATTTTTAATTGCAGATGTTGTTAAGATGTCATTTTTAGTGGCCTTATGTAAAAGCTCTGCCATTTCCACATTCTTGAGCTTTGAGCAGTGTGCATTCTTGAACTGCTCAACAACAACAGCCTGTCTTCCTCGGTCCCAAGGATGCTGAGAATGGGAACACTCTATCTTTGCAGACCAGCTAGTGTTTGTCATCGCACTGTGGCACATTCCCAGTTCAGAGGCTGTAAATTTTCCTTGAGAGGTGCAGCTTTGTGAGAGTTGGTCACAAGTGAGATTCTGTGAAAGCTAATGCAATGCTTCCTGAGATTACAAATTGCTAGGCTAGGGTCAGTGTTAGGACGACAAACATAAGGTGTTTGAGACAAAAATATTTTATGGCATCTGCCAAACTGGTGAAATTTTCCATATTTGCTGCTGTGTTTTCTTCTAACAGTCACAGAGAATCCTGGCTCCCCCTTTATCCTCCCTCGATAGCAAAAGTTAATCACTCACACATGGACTCACTTGAAAAAAGTATGTCATGTTTACTTCTTTTCCTCTCTCATATTAAGTTTCATTTCCTCGGTTTCTACCACTTCTCTGCGGTGTGAATCTATTGCTCATTGCTGTATAGCACACAGAGGTGTTTTTTTCTGAACAAAAAAAATGATGCCATTCTTTTCTTTTAGAAAGGCTACTCTGCCCATCTGAAGGCAGGATGTGCACCCTGATCCCAAAGGCACTCTTGGATTCTCTCAGTTTCAGTCAAGGGGAGTAAAACTTGAAGAGAGCAAAAATAATGGTGTCATCTGCATGGGTGTTACTTTTGTAAGACATTTCTGCAGAGGGGTGCAAGAGTGGGGGCTGGGATACCCAGGTTACTGAACACAAATTTTGCATTCATGGGAAACAGGCTAATGACTTAGTTGGACCCTTGGGATTGGTGTTCAGCTGCAGAAAACTACCAGGAGGAGTCTGGTGATGGGTAGAGCAGGACCATTTTGACCTGACTTTTGTTCAACCTGGCTGCTGGGGGGCATCCCAAGGGAAAGAGATATGGTATCCCTATGCCTCTGTGAGTCCCAAAGGAGCCCTTCTGACCCTTAGAAGCCYATTTGAGTCAGTTTTCTTACCCTCTGTGTACTGCTAGCAGTGTAAGAATCCCCCTGTTTCCCCTCTAAGTCTCTAAGGTGCTGTTTCAAGGTGTTTTGGCTCTTCCTAATTGTATTTGGTATGAGCTATCACTTCAGTTTTTCAGGGATTGCACCTTGGATGCACACATTTTTCACACCCTGTTTATAAGATTTCAGGGTTCAGTCTGGCACACACCATTCAGGACGGTCCCTTAAATGTAATCTCTGTCTATCACATATACATCCTCATAAAATTAGTCTCCCTTCCCCTCTGGATCTGCATGCTGATCCTGCTGCTTTGATGTTACAGCATGGAAGAATTTATAAGACATGGTATTTTTTCCCAGCAAGAAAACATGAGCAAACCATCTATTATGATAATTACTGAAACTGATTTACATCTTGTGAAAAGATTAGGCAGTGGCTGCTGCGGCTGCCTTGGAAATGTCCCATAATGATATCAAACTTCAAGCCTAAGGAGAAGTASAAAAAGGCAGCTTGAAAACCTCTGGATGTATATCTTCTGATAAGTCTCCATGGATTTGCTGATAGGACTGCCCCTGGAAGGATTCTTGCTTCTGGTTTTCTCACCAGGCAGAGGGATTTTCCCCTCCTTGCAATTGTGCTTCCAATGAGCATCTGAATATGGGTGGACTTTAAAGAATGACAACCAGAGAAAAATTAGATTCAGACATGACTAATGTTTCAGCTGATTTTACAGTATTGGCTAGCAAGTCACACTGAGAGCTCTTTCACAGACAAATCTGGAAAATGTGTTTTCAGAGACAAGTCTGTTCAGTATATATAACATCCTTTTCCCTCCAGTCTTTGGAACCTCATATTGCTGACGTGTTTACACAAATAAATAGCTACACATCAATAATTTTGCATGACTGTGTAAATCCTTGAAGCATATTGAGCCTCTGCTGTAGATATTTAGGGGAATTTTGTCTGTCTCCAATTAGGGTGTAAGGACGGCTCAGGTACATACTTTGCTTCCTCCTCTGTTTAGACACCTCTCAAGTAAGGGTGAATTAGGCAAGGTATTTCAGACCTATGCACTGATGCTTGCTGTTGTCAGCCTGCTGAAGTTTCATAAGCAAATGATTTTTACTTTGAAAATAACCGAATTGCAGACTTGAAAGGAGAAGCATCTTTTGAAAAGTATGTTTTTTGCTAAGAAAGTGAAATTTATACAGTCTAAAAGAAAATCAATAGCAGGTGGATTCAGCTGGGGCTGTTATCAGATAGAGAAGACAAGCATATCAAGAGATTATAAAAAGCTCCATGATAAAGTACAGTTAGGCCTTTTTTATATTTCGATACTTAAAAAAAATATGAGCAGAAGGCATTCAATGAAACCAAGGGCATTCAATTTAGCATATGAAACTCTCAGTCATAGAATGCTGGGGTTCATTCCAGTGACGGGGGGTCTMGCAGGATTCAAACAATGGTATGAAAATTTATCTGGACTGTGGTAGGATCACCACACTGCAATACCACACATAAAGCGAGCTCACTATTTTTCTTCCCACGTTTGCTATTTCCCCTGATTAAAAAAAATAGTTTTTGTGTGGAGCAGTACTTTGCCATGGACACGTGTCACTGTCTGAACCAGGGAGTGGTTCAGTGCAAAGCTCAGATGTTTGAATATCAATATAAACACTGCTGGGTTTTTCATGTGGTCTTTCAAGCTATGGAGTACTGTCAGGCTGTGCAGACTGAAGAAGRTGGGCATCAGCTTTTCAAGTTACTGTGACTGATTGAGAGGTGGACTTTAGGATACTTAAGATTGCTTTGCTGAGGGAGAGATGTGCAATATCTATTTAGTAATTTTAAACACCACTAAACTGAAGGGAGTGGAACACACAAAATGTATTTTCAGTGATCAAAAAGAGGTAAATGATCATTTATGACTGTATGTGCATTTTACTATGTAATGTTTTCTACAGGTGCTGTAGCCCATATAGTTTGTCCACTGTTCATATAATGGTTAAAGATAGGACTATGAACATGGATATCTTCATAAAGTGTCTAAGTCAATGCACTTAGAATACTTAAGGCACCACACATTTATTATACAATGAGGAAAAAAAATCTGAGACAAAAACTTTGGCCAAAGGCAGCATTTTGGCTGAAGGCAGTGGTTATTGCCCATATGCCTCAGTGACTGCTTCCCAGAAGGTGTCCCAGCCACTCGTATCCCTAATATTTTATCCTGCTTTGTACAGCTATGTTTACTGTTATATCTTAGTCCAGAATGAAGGCTGTTCTTTGTGTTTAGGTATTGCATTGACACATCCCTGTAAGGTCCACTCAGCCCAAGGAGGAAATGTTGTTTTATGTGGTGATGACCACATACTGCTGGGACACCAGAACGGAAAGTCTCTTCTAAAGCCCCAGTTACCCTGAGCTGTTTCTAATCCCACAGAGGCTCATGGAGCTGCAGCAGAGCTGCAAAGCTCAGTCTAATGTAAATTATCAGAATTACTTGACTTGTTTGCTTAGGAACTCACTGGCACCAGGTTTTCCCTGATGGCTGCTAAGATCTGTGTGGAAAAGCCCTACAGGATGTAATAGGAATCTTTGCAGAAACATTAAAAGACCCTATTTAAACTGCTCTGAAACCTATAGAGTTTAATAGCGATTAATATCCTTTCTATTGTTGTTTTTAACTATCCTATATAATTCTATATTAAATTCTTGAGAAAGGCTGTAATTTTCTATTAAATTCTTTCAGGCTTTTCCACAAGGGTTCAGTAACATTTTTCATCTTTCCCAGAAGTCAATCACTTCAAGCCGCTAGCCATATGTATGCTGTATATATGTATGTGTGTGTGTGTGTGTGTGTGTGTGTATGTATATATATATGTATATATATGTATCTATATATATGCACACACACACACACATGCGCACATATGTAAGTGTGTTACTTCTCTGGAGTCCCTGACTCAGAGCAAGGCTCAGTTCCCTGAGAAGTGACTTCTGTGAAGAGCTTCCCCCTTGCTGCCTGTGAGCCCTTTAGACATGAGGAGAGCACTGCACACCCTTGTGCTCTCARTCAGAATCACCCCTGCTGGGCAGATCCCCTTTCTCTGCTCCACAGGGACAGAATCTCTGCATCTGCCTTTATTTTGGAGCTCAGTAAAGCTTTTGATACTGATCCTCACAGAATCCTTCTGGACAAAATGTCCTGCCCARAGCTGGATAAACACATCAAGCAGTGGGTGAGCAACTGGCTCATGGGTTGGGCACAAAATATTACAGTGGATGGGGTGACATCAGACTGGTGACCTGTCATTGGTGGGGTTCCACAGGGCTCCATCCTCTGCTCTGTGCTCTTCAACATCTTCATAAATGAGTTGAATGCAGGACTGGAAGAGAAACTAAGCAAGTTCACAGATGATACAAAACTGTGAGGAGCTGTTGGCTCTCTTGAGGCCCTGAAGAGAGACCTCAACAAATCAGAGGGCAATCACCAACTACTAACAAGGTCCACTGCTGGATTCTGCACCTGGAATGGGGCAACTCTGRATGTATGAACAGACTGGGGAACMAGAGGCTGGAAAACAGCACTGCAGAAAGGGTCCTGGGGGTCTTGGTCAATGTTTAATATGAGCCAGCAGTTCCCTGGCAGCCAGGAGGGACATGCTTGTCCTGGGGTCATCAGGCACAGCATRGCCAGCTAGGCAAGGGAGGGGATTGTCCTGCACTGCTCTGCACTGGGGTAGCCTCACCTTGAGTGCTGACAACGTATTTGGGCACCACAATATATAAAGAATACAAAGGTATTAGAGCATGTCCAAAGGAGGGCAACGAAGATGGTGAAGGACCTGGAGGGGAAGCTCTATGAGCAGTGGCTGAAGTCACTTGGTCTGTTCAGCCTGGAAAATAGGAGAGGTTTGGGTTGGATATTAGACAAAGATTCTTCCCAGAGGGTGGTCAGACACTGAAACAGGCTCCCAAGGGAAGTGGTTACAGCACCAAATCTGATAGAGTTCAAGAAGTGTTTAGAAAATGCACTCAGACACATGGTGTGACTCTTGGGGATGGTTCTGTGCAGGGCCAGGAGTTGGACTTGATGATCTTTCTGGGTCCCTTCCAAATGAGCATATTCTGTGATTTTGTGATTAGCCATGGGCCAAAGGGGCAAAGGCTGGCAGGTCATCGCCCAGCACCTGCACTATGMGTGCCCATAGTGGACACATGCCTTCCCACCAGGGAAGGTGTTTTGCAGGGTAAGGTAGAGCATGCTTTCAGGAAGCAGGCARCTGAAGCCAGCAGCTGAGCAGAAGCTCCAGCTGAGCTGCCTGGCTCACGTGAATTAATCCACCCCTTTTAAAACATTCACATGCTGATCTGATTTTGACTGCTCCCTGCACCTAGGCAGCTTTACAGCTTGGTGAGGTTTAAAGGGAAATTCCGATGGCACTTTCACCGCAGATTCAGTTTATCCCAGTGCTGGCACTCAGACCACCTGATGTGCATGTTATGTTTGTTTATTTTGCTGATATCCTGAGAAGGTCGTTGGCAGTCTGTTTCCTGCTCTTTGGATACATTTGCTGCTGCAATCACTCTGCTCAATRTACAGTGTTCAAGAAGTGTTAAGTTCAGTACACAAACCAAACAGGTATTTGTGCATTGGAAAATATTTTGTTCTTCCTTCTGGATTGCATTTTGACTCATATGCAGCAGGTGAAAAAGGGCCATCAAGCCTCCCTGTGAGAAGTCTGGCCTGACCTGACTGCTGCACTCACAGCAGCAATCTTTTCCACATGTAGGTCTGACACTGAGCCTGGAAGCTGCATGTCTGTCAGGTCCCAGCCTGAGCCCCAAGTATGGAATCACTCCTTCTCCACTTTGGCTTTGCAAGCTTGACTTGGGGGTTTCTGCCAACTTCATTGCAGTGTAAGTTATCAAAATACTTACCAGCCATGGTCACAATGATGCACTTTTTGGTGTTGTACTCCTGCATGTGGACCTGAGAAAAGTAAACACATGTGAAAATWGTGCATTACGGGTTCATCCCTAGAAACCCTCAGCTTGGCAGTTTATTCCCTACCTTAAGGTAAAGCACAGCCAAACACACATTTTTATCTTAGGTATGGGGATCATTCTGCCACGGTGCTMTGGGAACTTCTCCTCTGGGGCACACAGAAAACCTTAGGCCTGAGCTTGCAGCCTACCTGTGCAGCACCCATGCATGTTCAGGAGATCAGAGGGGTGAGTAGCCATAGCCCAAGTGGTGCTTTTGAAGCATTTGAGAGAAGCATTGGTAAGAGGSTGGATTCAGGGAGCTTTAGTTGGTAACATGAATATTTTAGCTGGAGAAATTAGCTTTCTGCAGTAATTTTGGGGGTGATTAGGTTTGCGATGAATACCTAGACTGTTTTGCTTCAAAGAGAAGCCCTTTGTCTTGCTGCTACTGTTCTCATCTCAGATTCATTATGTGACTAATCTGCTCCAGAGCCTAGGCCCTGGACTAGGAACTTATTTTAATATCTGGATGTCCAAATCAAAGTGTAGAATCAATAGTGAGTAAACAAAAATGTTTCAGTATTTGTATATCCATACATAAATAGGACATTTAATGTGAACCTGGATATTGAGCTGTCCATGCATAGCCATTTGCTAGGATCATGCCTGCCAGAGCTGGAGAGTGAAGTACATGAGATATGGAGCAGCTGGGAATATGCACCCTCAGATAAGGGTGAAAGCCCCTGACAACTATTTCAGAGAAATTCCCAGACTTATGGAGTGTGAATATAGTGAAATTTGGGGAAGAAAGGGATAGTGTACCAAAGTTTGCCCATCAGAAGGTGCTGTTCCAGCAGTGGTGACTCCAGTAAAATGAATGAAGTTGCAGTAATGCAAAACTTTGGTGACATTGGCATCAAGCACTTAGCTTTTCTAGGAAGTATTAATCAAAATTCTGACTTTTTCCCTGGGAAGTTTTATTTCTTTTTAACTCTGTCCATGGAGTTACCAGATGTGCTGTGTTACTGGGATTGTTTTAGCCATGCAAAGCATTCTTGGGGTCTCAGCTGATTTACTGATACTAGGATCTGTCCTGATTTCAATAAAATATTGGGATTTCCCAARGGCTTTCCCAGCTGTCATCTCCATTCTAGCAGCATGTCTATGTGGCTGAGAACATCCTCTCCTTCTGCAGGAACATCAAACCCCAGCTGCTGGTCACTTGCAAGCCTGGCACAGACAATTGTATTTTACGTGGAAAGGCGGACAATTGCCTTTACATGGAAAGGTGTGTGCTTTAACAGCAGGAGATCAGCAACAGTAAGCCTGACACATAGGGGAAATGTCTTCATTCTTGCTTGCAGGCACTCACAGCAGAGCTGGGAAAGGGCAGACTGAGTACACTCACTGTGGAAGGGATAAAGAAAAGGGAAGAACCAGAAAACCCAGCAGAAGCAAAGTGAGTAGGATAAATAATGAAGCAGGACTGGGAARTGAAGGGTAAAAGGAATTACAGATYACATTTTGGTTTTATCTCTGCAGAGACATGGTAAGGTTTGAAACAGATAAAGATCGTTTATATAAGTGATCTGAACTGGCAACATAGGTTTGAAAACTAAATCCAGGATCTTCTGACACACTGAGAGAGCTGATCTTTAAGCTTGATATYAGACGCAGGCCAGGAATGTTTGGCATGATTTTGCATTTCCTAATAAAATCTCACAGTGCCTCACATAGCATCCTACTCTCGTTAAAACAGCAGTAGAATTTTTAATGAGCGTGTGTTCAAGAAATTTCTTTAATGCCCMCTCAAAAACCTGCTCCTCATAACCCAGCACTCTTTAACACCACACATAGGGCTGTAACTTCACAGCCTCCCTGGAGCAATTCACAGTGCTTACCTGCCCTAGACCTGTGCCAGCAATGGGATGCAACTTTGTCACAGACCCTCTGCCCCATCTCTTCTCCCTTGGGGTCCAGCAAAGAGTAAGTACCTCTAAGTGGAAAAAGCTATTGCAATTTGCATTCTGGCTGAGAAGGAGAATGCTTCAAGCTCAGAATATTGAACAGGCTTGAASCCCTTTACGTGTGAGATGCCCCTCRTTCAGACAGTGCTCTRAYTGGGTGCAGACAGCCTGGCTTCCAYGGGCTCCCCATGAGCTCCTCCAGGTGACAGCTCCCAGCTTTCTGTCCCACCTCTATGCAGGTTACAACATATAATAKGGAAATTAGGTAAAGAACCTCTGTAATCACTTTTCTCAGCTTCTGGAGCCTTCTTTCTTCCTGTTGTGTGCTGTTGGGGTTTTTTTTCAGCCAGCTGTTGGCTGTTGGGGTAAAGAAMAATGTGGCCTGTGCCTCTGTGGCTGATGGACTTTCAAGAGGCTGAAGCAGCTTGGCATCAGAGCTTCTGGCAGAGGAATTGCTCCATCATGCTGCCACCTTGACTCTCTCTCTCTCTGAAATGCTGTGAAATAATCCTATTTTTCTGAATCCACTGGTGTAGGCTGAGGCTTATCCCATGTCTCYTGACCTAGGTTTTATATGTTCTGGGTGTCTGTTCTGTGTGCTGGATGGTTTCTGTATACAGTCTTGCCATCCTGGATCTGGAGCTACCCCACATACTGAACATTCCAGAGCAATCTGGACATTGCCTTTTGTCCTTATTTTATGTRTCTGTTCGACAGCAAGGTAAAAATCCGTGTGCCCTGTGATCCCAGGTCTTTTGCTTTTTTTTTGTGACAAGCAGGCTTTCACTCTCTTTCACTCTGTTCCCTGTGTACCTTGTACTGCTGCTTCTCTGGGCTTTTCAWGAGAAGTTGTCATGTCTCCCCGTCCCTTCAATCAGTGCTAAGTAACAGGCTGTTCCTCAGGAAAATGTCCCATGCTGGCATGTGATGATCCAAGCTGTCTGATAAGGAGCATAGAAATCTTCTGTGTCTATGACAGCGATCTCTGCCTGCCTCCACTGCTGATGGCACTTTTTCAGGCATTCAAGGGAAGATGCATTGCACTTGGATTCCCTTTGGCACTGAATAATGTGAATGCTGCTGCAGGGCACAATGTGCTGTTGYCTGAGCAAGGGTGTTAGGTTATGATCCTCCACAGAGCAGGTCCCTGAGCTTGCCTCCAACCCTCATGTCCCTCAGAAGACCATCCTGGCAGAAATAAGGGCAGTGATATGTTGTGACTGTACAGTCCCTGTTAGTGACAGTGGAAAGCTACCTTCGGTTGAGGTTTGGATCTTCTGAAACTGTCGAATCTGAAAATTAGAAGCCATGACTTCATACTCCAAATTCTGTTTTTGTGAACAGCATAGAGCAGCCTTTTTTTTGGATCAACTCATGGGAGTCCAGCCCCAGGTGTGAAGGACGTACCAGTCTCATGAGATAATTCCCAATCTGCTGGGATGACTGCCAGTCTCCCTGAAGCAGTGTTACTTTTCCCATTCAGCAGGAAGCATGGAGTTACCTCTTGTATGRGTTGCTTCGTGATCATCCTGATTACCTGATCAGCCCTGGACTTTGCTTCTCTTATATCCTCTGGGGTTTTTGGGAAAGATGTTGCTGCCCCCTTCATGGCATGGCCCACTGCAGCTTTGACCCCCAAGGGAGAAATGCTGTKCTCAGAAAGGTTTGAGGGGATCATAGACAGGTGTTTCTAGGGCATATTGGTATCTTACATGCTGGAGCTGGATTCCCAGCCACATATGTTGTGAACACGCATATGGCTTCTAAGTCTTGGCCTGAACCCCCATGTTTTCCWTGTGTGATGAATCAGGCCAATGCCTGCTCACTGTTTCTTTTATGATTCCAATAGGATGAGGTTCTGCACCTTCTCTGACTACACCGGTGCTTCTCAGCCTTTTGCCTATTGTGCATCTTTCTTCTTGAAAGAGAGTTGCCTCTTTCTATATCCCAGAATTTCTTTCCCAGCTCCTGCCCTRGTGATTTCCTTAATGCTTTCTGTTTTCTCAGAATGTTTTGATACCATAATCCTGAATTGCTTCTCATGAGCTCCTTGTGTCAGTAGCTGCAGCTTTGGTGGCTGGGAGTTGCTCTAATAAATGGTTCMGTTTACCCATAAGGCTGGGCTGGTGCCAGAGGTATTTGTGACCAGCCGGAGGTACTTGTAATTGCCAAAATGTACAGCGGATGTTGTCAGGAGAGCTCATCCATCATGGTATGTCTGGGTTCACTTTTTGGCATCACTAGCGGCAATGATTTGGCCCAAAAGCCCTATGGAGTAGATGTATAATGAGACCAGTCCTCTGACTGTGCAATGGCTCAGTCTGGTATACCTGAGCTCTTTCTTGTCCCTGTTAGGCTGAAAGTTACAGCGGGAATAAAGATGTAACTCTGCCAGCTCTTTCCTTAGAGACTCCATTGTGGGTAATGGAGCTACACATTTCAGCAGACTCAGGTTGCCATCAGGGATCTGTTTTTAACCTTAGTTTATTCATTACATCTCTCCTTGACACACATCTGTATATTCAGCAGGAAAGCTACACGAGGAACTGTATTCCCTTTCCTTTAGWGCTGAGAATACTAGACATGAAACTACAGTCCTATCTGAGGCTTGTCCTGTTCTTTTTACATCTCTTTCTATAAACTTCAAGTTATAATGTCCCCTGTTTGGTGTGTTTCTCACAAAAGCCAGAATTTGCCTACTGGCCTTTAAGTGTTTTCCCTTTTTTACCTTGTATGTGGCTAATGTATGGTCACATGTCTTCAGTCAGCTACAGATATTTATCCATATTCATGGGATTGCATTGCAGTGGATTCCACTTTACAGGTGAAAGAAAATTTGGTTTAACAACACACTTGTAAATGTGAAAAATTAAATGCTTAGCTACACCCTTCTGCAGTGTGTGTGTTTATTGATTATTTGTAATATCTGCTAAGGCCTTGTTGCAATCATGAGAAAAGCTCCTTACAATGCATCTATTTGGAAAATGGGAAGAGGACTGTGTAAAGATTGCACAGGAAATACACAAAATTCAGCCTAGTGAACACAAGGTGTGTGGTGGCTTCTCCAGCCCTTGGAGCTGTGTGCTGTGTATGTTGGTCTGGCTATCAAGATTAGAGCTGGCGTGAAGTCACAAGTTGCTGTATACAAGCTACCGTGGCATCACATTTTTTTGTGGCAGCATTTTGCCCTTACAACCTTGGGTGGGTTAGTTATTTCTCATTTCTTTCAGCTTTTCTTGCTAGCTGGAAATGTTTATCTGGATTAGACCCTTGTTCCTCAATAGCCTCCATATAATACTTGAATCTCATGTTTTACACAAAACCACAGCCTTCTTGAGGGAATCCAGATTCATGGGTGGATCCTATTCTCAGCAATACCAGTATGTATCCAGTCCTCGTGGTCTTGAGGAATAGGAAGGGGGCTGGCAGGAGGGGGATGAGAGAGGACCACTGTCTTGGTTTGGTTTAATTCCTCTGGAAGGAGGGCCTCAGCTAATGCTTTTCCCAGCTGCCACAGGGCTCTCAGGATTACTCAGCAGCAATGCCTCTTGTGTGTCTTGTCGTTTTTCAGAGAGGAGATGTTTTGCTTCCTCTTTCGTACCTCCCATGATTCACCATGCTTACAAATTCCAACTACTCTTCTTTAGGACTTGTACAGTAATACCTGACTAGAAATTAATCTTTCTGGTCATCTGCCCCTCCATGTTAGCTGTCTGCCTCCATTTTATGTACTGTATCTTTTACCTTATAAACACATGTTTTTATTTACTAAAATAACCACTGCCACAATATTTACTGCATTTATGCCGGGAAGCTAGAGTGAATTGAAAACATTCAGAAGAAAAGCATCTGGAATTTGCAGAAGCCTGTGGCTTTGATAGATCTTTTCTTTGAAAAACCCTATCTACAATACGTAAAATAAAATAAAATAGGTTTTTATTAAAACAATTGAACCTTAAAGCGCTAGGGATGAACAGACTCAGGCTGGTCTCCAARTGCTTCCTCTGACCCCTTCCCAGCCGCACTCCACATGCATTCCTCCAGCTTCCAGGAGGGTTGTCTTGCTGGATCACCAGCTGTCTACAGTCCTGGTGGGATGGAACAAGACTGTTCTCTGCATCATCAGTGAGAAGGAAAGGGAGAGCTGCTGCTTCTCCCTGCTGCTTTTCTCAGCAGTGCAGAGGGAAGAGCCCTGGCTGACTGGAGTGAGGCAGGGTAATGTGAGCAAAATAGAGCACTTGAAGAGGTGTAAGTGGTAGTGGAGGCTTGAGGGTTTCTCTGTCCCATTTTCTCCCTTAAGCATGGAGATAAAAAGAAGCTGAAAGTTTAGCATTGCAATGCAGTGACTTACTCAGTTTTGACACATTCTCCTGGTACTGAGAGACATGTAAACCCCACAAATCTTTTCTGTTTTAGCTGTGTGTCACAGTAACGCCTATGTAAGCTTTCTGTAGAACTGATCAGTGAAACCCTAAGTCCCCTGAAGGCAACAGGAAAGCTCTTGTTTTCCTGTTTTCTTGTGCAGTGCAAGACGGTTAGCAAGGATTTGTGTTATGTTGCAACACTGAATATAGATTAATTCTTACTCTGTGTTCCAGCCCTCCAATGTTTTACTGTTAAATACATAGTATCTGGTTATCATGACTGCATGGTAACTGCAAGGAGAAGGGCATTAACTGCTCTGAGCAAGTTGTCGTTTGATAGCTRATTACACAGGAGGGAAACGAACAAACCCTGAGTTCACCAAGAATTTCATCTAAAAAAAGGCATTTTGGATGGATTTAGATATAAGGTTTTGCTTATTTGGCACAACAAYGCATAATGCTGCACTTGTTACAGGCATTATAAGAGCTGGGGGATARTGACCCTCCAAATAAATTATTTCCACTTTAATTATACTTCAGATTAATATTTGCTCCATGTGATTTGGGGTCTTGGATCAATTTTCTGGGAGAATATTAAGAAAACAGACCTTTTCAGCAGAAAGACCCTCCTTTATGCAGACATTTCAATAAAGATCCACCTASAAAATGACTTTATTGTTCTAGCCTTTCATCTCTGATCTTGCATCTGGAATACAAACATCCTTCATAGTTTATATGATAATAATAATTGGCCCATGTGGAATCAAGTGAATAGATATGAGTACAGATTTGGGACATGACCTTCACTTGTGTGAATCAAACATTTTTCTGTAAAGGGAAAACTGTTGTTAATGCTGAAGTTTTTCAGTGATTGAGTAATGTAACACATGGTCACTTTCTCAAACTTCCTCAAAATGCATACAAATTTAAGGTTTCTGGTTTAGAAAGTCACCTTGAAGTTTGCATTAATTTTCACTTCAAGCCTGGAAACAGACAAGTCTTACAATAGTCACAACATTTGTGCAGATAGATCAGAGCAGATACAGTATCTATACATTGATAGTGTCTCCTAATTTCTGCAAACAGATTATAAATTTTTAGATAGACTTTTGGAGGTCTTTGAGTTACACACCCAAGCTGGAAAAATGCCGGAATACAAGAAAACGACCTTGAATGGGAATGTTTCCAAGGCTTACAAAATTAACATCTGGCTGTAAACTCAGGCAGGACTCTGGCCCCTTGCTGTGAGGCTGAGGACAGACTCCAGGCTTGTTTTGGGGTTTGTGTTTGTGAGAGGGCTGCATGATTCAAGGCCACATGCATTTCACCAAGGTTTCCAGAGTTGGTCCTTGGGGAAGGGTGGTGGATGTGACAGCAGACCAAGAACCGCCCCTGCCTCTCCCGTCTGAGCTCCTTGTCACTGTCTTCACCCCCATCACTGTCAAGGCAGCTTTTGTTGCACGCAGCCCGCTGGGACCAGGGAGCTCTTTGCACTCACTCAAGGATTGGGTCAGTCCTGTTTCACTTTTTTATTGGGATCCCACAATGCCATCCAGGTCACTGTTTTTTTTTTCACACCATCGACTCTGACTTATCCAGTCTGACGGAAAAACCTTTGATTGACACGTTGTCAGAGCAGCCTTTGGACCAAATATGCTCTTGTACTGATTTCATACTGGTGTGAAACTTGACTTCCTTGGAGCTACTCTGGGGTTGCAGCAGTGTAATTGAAAGTGGAATCAGGCATCAGAGTGTCCTTTATTCCYCTGGCTGAGGAGAACTGAGTTATCAGAGTGAACATTTGAATGTGAATGAAGCTGGAGAAATGGAATTCTGTAGCCAAAGGCTTTAGTGAAACTCCTTCACCAGTGTTTAACACAGGCTGGTGATCATCTTTTATTCATAAATTCAATACTAAGGAGGAATACACCCCATCACTTAGTGTATAAAATCACAATTAATATACTATAATGGACTTTAAAGGGCAAACCCTGTAGAAATGATTTATATCTCATAAACTATTACATTAAACTCTCTCTTTCTTCTGATATTTTCATCGTATTTCCCCTTTCTCCCTGTATTTTAAATGCAACTTTATTTCTTGTTTTATGCTTGTCCAAAGCTGTGGAGGAGTGGTGACAGCGTAGGAAAAGGAGAATGTGGGCAAAACAGCCATTTTGCAGTGACCATGATCCTGCTGATGTAGCACATAATTTTCTATTTGCAACTGGCTTTTAAAGAACTAAGGAAGGAGGACTAAAGGTAAAGCAATAAGTCTGGATCTCTCTGTCTTCTGCTTGCTCCTTCCTTCCTTTCTTTGCAGATATAGAAGTTAAATCTCAGTTTCACAAACTCTTGCAATAGCTGTCAGAAGCCCAGTCTGTTGTTAGACCTGTGAAATCCCAAAACATGTGGGAGCCAAACAATATGCTAAGTCAGCAGGGCCAGCTTGGTTAAAAAGGATGGCAAAAGTAGCAACTGATAATTTACCTACCTCAGTTCACCCATGAAGGTCCACAAAGGAGCTTGGATATTTGGTGGGATGCAAATATATATTTGACTGAGTTGAATTTACCTCAGTTGTAAGGATAATTTCTTTATTATTCACTGATGATTTGTGATGGCAACCTGAAATTCTTACCTGCACCTTTGATAAAGATTAAGTGGTTTAGGCTTTTGCACTTGGGAGCACAGAAGAGTCAGTCAACCAGGGACAGACCACTTCTGACAAATATTGTCACATGATTAAATATAAGTATGGTCCTGGGTTGTGCTTGCACATTGTTCAGTTGGAAGATAAATGGAAAAAATGGACACAGCTTCTCTCTGAAGTAAACAGGCACAATTCCACTGACTTAGTACGAAGTTACCCTAGTTCAAACTACAAAATGGTTCAGCCTGTGGTGAAATACTCTTCCTTTTTCCCCCAAATACTCCACTAGATTTCCTTGTTTCACCACAGCTATTTAATATCTGGTAACCTAAAGGAAACACAGAAAAGAAGAGGCCTGCATCAGTGGATTAGTGTGTGAGGACCTCTGGCTTGTACCACTCGCAACATAATGAAGATGGAAAGTCATGCAAACATTGTTGAAATGTTTAGGCTTTCTCATGCGGTCATACTAAAACAGGTCTGCTCTCAGTATTTCAGGGATGATTTAAAACCTGGTTATTTCTGCTTGCTCAGCATTTATCATCTATGAATAGAAAAATGCAGCTTATTTGCTACTAAAGCTTTTATTGGGTAAGACCTGTAGACACAGTGAACTGATATTTAAAACTGTTGCTTCACTGTAAAGAAGGATAACTGCAGTTAGGAGCAGGAGCTGCATGTTGAAGAGTGGGAGCTCTTATTACTCTATTATTCAATGAAAATAATTTGAACTCCACTGTTCAGCTTTAAAGGACTAAACAAATCAAAATGAATTTTGATCTAAATAATTGGGAATCCCACCTCAGAGTGTTAAAAAATTCCTTTTCAACTTGTCTAAAAAGGATCAAGTCTACCTTCCACTATCATGGTTCTTGAGACAAGAATATTCATAGCTCTTAGGGATCTTCTGTGTCTGGGTGTATGAACACATACGTTTTGGCATGACAGACAGAAAGGGAAAGAGAACAATGTACCTTGATGCAAAATTTAGAGTTGAGAAGAGGAAGGGAGAGCAGTGGTTCAGGAAGTTTCTTTTCTCCTCCAGCATATCGTAGCTGAAATCAAAACCCTACAGCAAGCTCCCTGATGGAAGCAGCATAATAAATAGGTCCTTAAGGTCCTTTCTGAATGACATGGAATGAATGCCTCTCTCTTTCTCCCTCTCTTCTCCCAAGGTAGAATTAGAAAATGATTCTCCATGTAGAGATATGTGATCCGTGTTAATGGCAGCAAATGAGAATGCCAGCTGCTGTTTCACCATCTCTTGCACCCCTGCCCTGCTCCCACCTCCCCACAGTCACTCTGGCATGCTTTATGTTTCATGCTTTATTTCAGACTTACTGTTTGAATAATGATAATAATGTCTTGCACTCCTGTAGTGTCTTTCATGTGAGCACTACAAAGCTGTTTTACAAATGTTAGCTCTATAGGGGTTCATTCTGCAATGCACTAAAGATGATCACAGAATGAACATGCAGTCCTATAATCACACCATTGATTATTTACTCCTTGCAAATCTGTGTCATTTACATCTACACCCATCCCACAATAAAACCTTTATGACTATGTTCACAAAGTGCAATGAATATATACAGGTTTAATGCATAGAAAAAATTTAAAGGAAAACTTCCTGTAGTGTTCCCAGGAGGAGAGATAATATTTATTCACTCCCTAYTATAGAATGAAAAACAGAAAATGCTGGCTTATTTGTGCATCATTATCTAAGACAGTTTTGTGCCAGTTCCATGAGGAAGTTGTATTCTCTCTGGAAATGGAATTAAAATTTCGACGTCCTTGCTGTGAAGTACCAGGTCCAAATAACACTGTATTTTGTGACCTGCGAGAGGTTGAACGCACACCCTTGAAGCAAGGTCCTCTGTATTCTTGGAAAGTTTGGGATTCCTGAACTGAGTTATACAGCTTGCAGTTCCCATCTAATCTAAACTTCATGAGATGTGTTTTGTTGTGTTTTCCTGTTATTTTCATGCAGGGTAAGGCCAAATTCTGCCCTTTTCTCTGTTGATAAGCAAATTTCACTATTTGCAGTTCCCATAAACAGATCCATGTCTGCTTGTTATCTTTTTCTACCAAAACTTCAAATTTTTGCTGGAAAATTCTACAACTGGGCTTTTTCTAATCAATTTTACATCAGCATAACAGGATCTCTCATGGTATGTCGGAATTTTATTTTCTTCCGGCTTTATCTCAGTCATAAAGAAGCTGAGTGGAAATGAGAAATAGGCTATCCAGATATTTTGAATTCACAACAAAAAAGAAATTTAAGCTAAAAATAAATGCATATAACTAAACAATATGCCTTTTTCACAGTTTATCTAGTGACTCATTGGATTTTGACCAAGTTACTAAGGTCAGGCTTTTCAAAAGACCTGAATTTTGGCTCCGTCCATGTTCAGCGCTCAGGTGAAAACACACAAAACCTGTTTTTCATTGTCACTGTCCCAGTTTATTATATGTGCCCAACATCCATAACTGGGCACTGCATTTTGAGAAGATTCTATGGCCATATAGTCACCTAAATAAATTTTAGATAAGGTCCATATGGACCTGGAGATAAGTCTCATGTATTTTGATTCCTCAATATAAAAAAAAAAAACCAAAAAAAACAGCTCCATAGAGATTTCTGGAATCTTCATGTGTTTTGAGACAGACCATGCCTTATGCTTGGATTATGCAGCTTTATTTTCTTATTATAATTGGTAAAATTTTTCAGGAAAAAGCAGGCATAAGGAGAACTGTACTACAATAAACCAGCTCTGAAAGATTTTTAAGGTCTTAGAAGAGACAGAATCACTATCCTTGAAGACTCATTCAGCCTGRGATTGCAGCTCACAGTAGAGTGAATCCCAGATACATAGAAGAACTTGGCACAGTTAAGGGGAGATGCTTTTTCAAGAGCTAGCTGAAATGTGCCAGAAGGAAACAAAAGGGAGCCAAGGAAACTCCAGGGCTGCTTGAAACTTCACCAGGTTTTCCCCTGGAGATGATAATTTTCTAGACAGAAGAACACRCATGTGGATTTTTGTTACTTTAAAAACCTACTTTTAAATATAGTTTTACTTGCGGAGTGATGGCTTGGCCATATTATGCCTCTGATCAACACCTTAGGCCAGCAGCCATTGGGACAGGTTTGATCTGCCCTTACTGAGACCACTGCAGTCAGATGCCAGACTAGGGAAAAAAGCAGTAACTACCTGAAGGGAGGTGCAGACCTGGCATCAGTAAGAGGACAAGGTAAATCTGACCAAAATAAAAAAGGAACAGAGCTCCAGTTGTGTCGTAGCCAAGAAAGTCCAACACCAAGTGTATGTAGGACCTTCTTATGATAAAATGCAAGGACTGATACTTGCATTATGAGACAAGGACATACTAGTGAGGTACTCTGCTTTTTGATTTGTGGTTCTGTTATTGAATTAATTTGCTCTGTTTTCTATTCCTCACCCAAGAAATCCCAAAACAAGGCTCAGTAAAGCCATCCAGAGTTAGCACTAAATCTCTACGGATATAGCCAGGACACTATTTCAGACTTCTCTCCATCAGTTTTGAATCGGCCTAACTTAACTTGTCAGTGTCAGTGTAACCTGTGACTGCCACTGAGAAAAGGAGTACCACAGGTACTTTGGGCAACTATAATCCAAACAGAAGACAGAATGAAACTTCTTTAAAAAAGGTCTAGGGGTCCTTTTCAAAAGACAAATTCTCAGAGAAAAGACACCCAAAGTTCCCACTTGAAAACATATCTGGGGGCTGTGTAACAAAACACCTGTTTAGGATATCTCCCCGCCACCCCTCTTTGAATGTTTGCCTCCAGCCACTTGTGATTTGGGTAATGTAGGAAGTGTCCCATGTAGGGTCTTTTAGCYGGGTGACAGTGACTCTCTGAAAAGCATGTTGATATTTCATGCAGTTGTTCCCCCAGGGCTGTAATTTCCAGCTTTTCCATGCTTCATGGACATCTGCAGCTTCACTGCACCCTCAGGCTCCCTGACCATGGCRTCCAAGTACAAAGTAGGAACACAGTATGTGCTGGGCTCTGGTCTGTACGCCTGTATAGGCTMTATGACCTGAGCAGAGTGCTTCAAGGGACTCAGCTGCACAGGTGAAACCTGAGTCACCTTTTGGAGAGCCCTAGAACTTGTCCAGAAAGGTGGAGGGAAACCTTCTCACTGTGGGGCTTGCAAAGCATGTTTAGAAATTACTGAATTAAACTGAATTACATCAAACACAAGAATTAGGCACAGGAAATAAAAGCTAAAAGCTGGATCTGAGTGTCTAATGACAAAAGCTAAAGGCAATGGAGGACATACCTGTGCAATGCTGAAGGAAAATGTGCCTCATGCAGGAACGGTGACGTTTGCTTTTTCCATTATCCTCAGGAAGGCCCCACAGCTCTTGCTGGAAAGGCACAAGAGCAAAGCAAAATATTGTGAGTGGCTGAGCCGTATGGCAATYAAAGCCACCCTTGATGTATCAGAATATTTACATGAAAAATTATTCTGCTCCAAGGCCATGCTTCCACCCACAGGACAGTCCCCAGGATGCTGGGGAAGATTCCTAAATGAATGTATTGTTTCAATGTTCTCGACCGTCGCTAGCCTCTTGGTGTTTCAGAAGCGCCGCTGAGGKGAAGTTGGGTGGTGCCTGCGTGTAGCAGCTGTACGGATACCTTGCATTACTGTGTATTCCTGAGTGGGCTGGAAGACCTCCCASGGAAACAGAGGTTCAGCGTCTAAATCGCCTCCAGGTGCCCACCAGCAGCCTCYTTGCGTAAGGAGCAGCGTTTAACAGGGTCACAGACAGCGCTGTGCACGTCAGCACCCACCTCTCAGGCGAAGGACCAGTTCTCAGATGTGTGCCTGCTCAAACTGACCGTGCCCAGTGCACAGTGCAATTAATTTCCTTAGCTACTGCTACCTGTAAAAAGCACGATAGCACCAGTATTCTCTAGTGCATTTTCCCTAGGGGAAAAACAAACCGGTTTGGACTCAGGGCATAAAGTTGCCTTGAAACATACATGCACAGCTGACATGGATTTCCATGGCACTTTGCCCTGAATGTATAATAGCATTTGGGTTTGAACAGCTTTGTTTATTTGTGTATTTCGTTAATGTGTTTTGCACCTCAGGCGTGTACTTTACAAATGCAAATTCCTTGGCTTACCGGGGTAATTTACAGCTTTTAAAGTGTAATTTTTGAACCATTTTGCAATAGTAAAAAGCCCTTGTTTAGGGAGATCCTTTGCCAGGGGGACCTTTGCTGTCTTTTCAAAAAGGATATTCCCACCTCCCACTGAAATCAGCAGCGCTCAGCCTGCCAGAGGGAAGCTCACAAAGTCCTCAACCTGGCAAGCAGGAGAAAAATCAACTCATCTCCTCCTTACAAATTATTATATTGAAGAATACTCAAGGGCCCAAGGAAGAGAGCAAAGCCATCCAAACACGAGAGAGGAGAGGGAGAGGATAATCCTGCACGGGGTAAATGAGAAAGGCAGTATCTAGTTTAGGGAAGAGCTGAGGAGATTCAGGGATGGTTTTCATGTAGGAGTTGGGGTTTGTTTTCTCACCACTAGGAAAACCCTGCTGTGGGACTGACAGGAAAGGACAGACAGGCTCTGGCTTTAGTATGGACAAGCAACTTGGAGTTACTGATGCATTGTCCTGCAAAGGCTCAGGACTGGTACAATGAAGGAGAAGAATTACGTCCAAGTCTTAGATGGGTAAACATCTGGAGACAAAAAGTTGTCTCCAGATTTCTTCAGATGTGTGATAAGAAGCCTAAATCAGATTTCTGACAACCTCTTGTTTTTCTTAAACATGCAGYAGCTTTCCAGCCACTCTTCAATGGCAGTTCTCACTGGGGAAGGAACAGGGAAAGGGCAKGTTTCTGTCCTGAAGCCCTGCAAGCAGTGTTGTGTAACTTGGCTGAATTAAGGGAGTTAGCCCCTTGTTATACCATAACAAAACTGGGCCCACTCTTGCTGTGTTACAAAATGTTTCTATTTGTATAACTGCTTCCTGAAGCAAAACCCTTAATTTTTAAATTGTAACTTCTTAAGATTTAAGGGTTTTATTTTTTTTGTTTAATAGTTTATTTAAGAAATAAGAAATGGGATGAGAGGGGCTGCTTAGTTTTTTTAAGAGCCACTGTGGTTTTAGAGTTATTCCAGGCCTTGGGGTTAATTTTCAAAATGAAGTCTTTGAGAAAATAGCTTTCTAATAAAATTTTAAGATTTGGAAACCTCTATTCTCTGGAGTTTTTAGGCAACTTGGATTATTAAGGAATTTTACCACTAATAATTCTCAGCAATGACTGTGCTGAAATAAAAAGGGACCAGTTATGACAATGGAGTGCACTGATTCCCTTTGCAGCTAAGAACCGGGGGGTCAGAGGAAGTGCGTTGGTTGCTTAGTTTATCCATTCTGTTTTGTGATGAGAAAGTTACTTTAAGCCAGCTCTGCTCAGCCCAAAGCCCTGTTTAGACACGAGAGTCATATCTCACTGATCCAGCTACTCCCAGCTTGCATCAGATTTACCTTACACTGGTGTCTTTTACTTGTGAAATGAATTGCTGGGGCTCCTGCYGTTTTGACAGAGGGCTTAAAGCAGCTCAGCAAGTCAGAGTGAGACTATTTTAGGGCCTGTAGGGTCTGATCCATTAAACTTTTGGCCATGCAGCCCAGCATAATTGTATTCTTTCTATTCACATGTTGCTAAATTCCTAGAACAGGTTGCTTTAATATACTTTTTTATATACTATCTGATTAATAAGATTTTTCAAGGCTCAAAAGCCACACAACCTTGAAAGAAATCCTTTCTTAGTTGCTTAACAAAGATACATCTGGATTTTGTGCAGAGGGTGTGGGTAGCTGCCACATTAACCCCTGAAGCTGTTGTCAGGATTCCTGKTTTACTCTAGAGGAGGGTGGAGGAAAATACTGCTTTGCCTTTATAAGAACAACACTCACTTGAAGATGGACTGAAGTGTTCAAATTACAGCCAACAATATTTGTTAGGCTTAGGGGCTTTTTCACCTCAGAGGGCCTCTCAGCTGATATAATCTTTGTTTCACCTGGAGGAAAATGAAAGACAGGAGATGCAATTCTGCAATTCACTGGTGAGCGCACAGCACCGTGGTATGAATTTGATCTCTTGAAGCTGGCACCCAACCCAGGTCGCTGCCTTCCAGCCATGCCTGAGGCACAGGTCTGCTCTTCCCCAGCTTCACAGCCCACAAAATGATCATGTTTCATTTCCTCCTGTTTGGGGTCAAGTACATAACAGAAATAATCTGTAAGATTGTATGGTAGGGCTTCAGTCCTCCCCRGAGACCTGTAGGCATGCCGTAGAGGCAGTGCATCTGAGAAAAGAYAACAGCAATCTCTACACTTGCTACATTTCACCAGCCCTCTGTRTCTTGGTGAAGTAGGTGAGTAAAGTATGAAACACGTAGTGGTAAATTTCTAGGATTGAACTATTTCTGCTGGGGGCCCATAACGTGTTGCATCCCATACCCAGGAGAAAGTTATTTCTAATTGTTAGGAGTTTATTCAACATGTAAAAGTAAATGCTGACCTTATGACATCATGAGTCAGAGTAAGGCTGAATGCCAGAGTAAGGAGCTGAAATAGTGCTTAATACTTAAGAGCTAGATTTTTTTTTTTTATTGTCAGTGCAAAACCATTCCTACCCCCCCCCCCCCCGCCCCGCCTTTTCTTTCTACTTCATTGGAAATTACTAGAAGAAACTAAAGATGCATGCATGCTTAAATATGGATGAGAAACAAGTGAAAACAATTGTAGAAGTTAGTCCAGGATCTGGGTGCCCACGTGCCTTAGGAAGTTCAGTGTACCTGGAAATGTCTCCTGGAGCTTTAAGTGTAACTCGTCATAGTACAGTTTGTGAGTCTGCAGAGTAATAAACTTGGAGATAACAAGACACCCTTATTTCAGCTTTGAATAGGAGCAGGAAATGCTGAGAGTGTGCACCAGTGCCTTGTGCTGATCCAGACTCCTTAAATTTCCAGCTTCTCTCTCATTCAGCCTTCCAAAGGGGATCACTGTAAAGCCATGCTGCTCAGATTTACCTTGTGAACTCTGCTTAAAACTGAGAATTGGACTTACACACAGCCTACTGAGATAACTCCAGTGGTCTGGGAAGGCAAAAAWATCTAAAGAATTCAGTGTCAAGTATCAAACTTTGTCTTTAAACTTGTTCTTTACACCCTATGGTTTTTGCATCTAGTAGGTGACATCCGTAGTGATTTTGAGGATCCCTGATAATGTTTGAGCTATTTGTTTACTCTTTTCACCCAGGCTGAGCTTGCTGAAGGATATGTGGTAATCTCTACTGTAAAAAATTTCATGTCAAAGATTCAGGGCAATAATCTTATATGCACCAGAGGTTTTTTACTGATTTTGATTTCCTTTTCTTTGAAGAGTGAGGAAGTAGAATGATTAATTTGGCTCTCTAGTACTTGCTAATATTTAATCTTAAAGACTGGGTTTTGGGTGGGGATTTTGTCAAAAATGATAGAATATAATTTTTATTGAAAAATTATTTAATCAGAATACTGACCCTTTTTTTTGTACCTAGATTGTTTTATAGCAATTTGTTTTAAGTGAAATAATGGCATAGGCATGATGTAATAATTTATCCTAGGGAAGGCTTTTGAAACAATTTAATTTCAGGATTACTGTACTGCTTTAAACTGTGTAGTATCTTTTTTGTGTATTCAAGCCAGGAAGACTGACATTCCCTCTGTTCTCCTTTCCAGAGTGACAAGGGTAGATGTTCAGTTCTGGTATACATGATCATGAAGGATGGGTTAAATCTGAGTAGACCTGTGCCATTTCTGAAGATTGACTGAAAATCTGTCATTCTGTCTTTGAGTGTTTTGTGTCATGTTCACTCAGTGGATGGTGAATGGATAGGTGTCCTAGGGTAGCTGAGTATTTGTATTCCTACCATCTGCTTCTGTTAGAGGAAGGTAAACCTTTCTGTAACTATACATTAATATACATTAGTTGAGACTGCTCTGGTTTGTTTTGTGGTGTTCCTCCCTTCAAGGACAGTGGGAGGGAGAGGTACAAGTTGCACATATTCCTGGGGGAGTCTCAGGCTCAGTGGAGAGCCTGCACTCTGGGACTGCTCCTTTTTTCCCTCTTCTTTGGACTTGTTTTTCCCTCAACTTTTTTTTTCTTCATCATCTGAGAATTAGAAAATTCACATGGCACCACAGGCTAGAAAGATCCTCCAGTGAGCCACCGGAGT
>NW_026623377.1:57223-82224 GCF_030028575.1 Malurus melanocephalus
TTGTTGTTGTTGTGTTGTTAAATAAATAGCTTTTTTTTCTTTTTTCTTTTCACTTTTCTGTCTGTGGAAAAGTTTGTCTCTATGTCTCTAGGGGGGGAAAAGAGGGGGGTTTGCTGGAACTTGAGAGTGTTCGCCCCCCATTAAATTAGTTCAAGCCGTGACAATAGGCTATGCAGCTCAGCAGTGGGAGAGCCCTRACATTTCCAGCTCACCTGTGTATGTCCACCCATGCAGAATATTCTTACTGTGCTGTGCTTTTGCCTCCCTCCTACAGCCTACACCATCTCATTGGCATCTTTGCTCCGGTGGCCATTCCACAGCCTAAAGTATCCCAGGATCAGAAAACTYCTCCGTAACTTTTATCTTGCATTTTTTTGCAACATTTATCTTGGGTGATAAGGCACCATGCCCTCTGCTGTCTCCTCTGGGCTCGGCATTCGCTTCCTGCAGATAGCTGTGCTCTCTCCCCTTGTGCCTCTGTGCTCAAAGCTCAGTCAGAATGTGCTGTGAGCAACTGGGCTCTCTTTCTGCACTACTTTTCCTGCCCTTCTCAGAATTCATTCCAGTTATCTTTCAGGTAACAGCATGCCCAAATATTAAGGCTACATTCCAGCGTCTGAAATGAAGCTTTTGGTGACTCAAGCCAAAACATCTTTGGTCTGTTTCACTACCGTGTTACTCTTTACTGCGTGTCCAATTTGCTGCATGCTACTACTATTAAATCGCTGTTGACATTACTGCTTTCCAGGTTTCTCCCTCCCATTGTGTGACTATTTCCCATCTGGGCTTTTCTCATGTGGGAAACATTCACACAAATTCAAGACTTCAGCAGAGCTTCCCAGCTGCATTAGGCATTTCACCAATAAATCATTGTTTCCTGTGGCAGAAGAGAAAACTGATTGAAACGGCCTTTCAAATCCCAGATGCAGTGATATTCACCCTTCCCTATTTCCTTACTCCCAAATTCTGTGTAATATCACAAGCAAAATTTTAAATAGAAAATTGAATCCAGCAAGATTTCAGGCAAGATTCAAAGTTGCAGTGCTTACAGTTGGTGAGGATCCACACGCTACCTCCAAAAGACATCAAAAAACTGACTGGAAAAAAAGCTGAGTTTATTTTTGCTATATTAACAAAGRCTATGACCGAGTGCTCAGCTATCAGGATAATTTTCCTGTTCCTTAAGTTTTGGCTAAGTTGATGCTATAATTTAGTGTTGTTTAGATGAGGTAGAGTTGATTTAAACACCTGGCCACCCTGCAGGGTTAATAAAGATGATAGGGGGTTTTCAGGAGGGACAGTCTGACAGCCTCTTCCTGGTGTTGTGCAAGGCCAGGACCCTTCAGAAAACAGACCACTTCCCATAGGAACATTGGCAGTGTGACTTGAGCCCTGAGGATGATGAAGAGATAATATTTCATCSAGAGTTCTTCTGTGTCAGTAGCGAGGACATAAAAATGGCTAAGGTGGTTTAGACCCTGGACCATCTAGTCCAGGGCCGTGTTGCCAGAAGTGCCTCTAGGAAGGCAAGGATGAAAACAGGGCAAGTGTATGTGATAATTTTTTCGTTCAGCCTACAAATATTTTCAGCTCAGGGTATTTCCTGGCCCAGGTTTGAAGTTTGTTCTATTTTGTCTGTTCTATCACCCAGGGGATTTCTATTTCAAGCACTTGCCCAGTCTCTTCCCAAGCCTATGTAAACTTTTTACATTCATGTAGTTCTTTGGTAAAAGCTCTGCAGGCTCTCTACTTGCTGGCTAAAGAAAACACTTCTCCATGAGGCAAGTCCAGCTCCATTTAACTTCATCTGGTGGCTCTGGTTCTTTCATTGGAAAAGGGAGGGGGCAATCACTCACAATCTGGCCACTCCTCACTGCTCTGGTTTTGTAGACCTCTATTGTATCCCCACCAAGTCCAGGCAGAAGAGTCCAAGACTACTTAGTGATTCCTCACATGAAAGCCATTTCATACCTTGGATCATTCCTGTTTCCTTTCTTTGAGTCCCTCTTCCAGGGCTCTCAAGTTGGGTACAGTACTGAGGGGAGGGGATGGAGGAATAGTACAATGGCACAACGATTTTCCATGTTTCTCTTTTTATTAATTTTTCATTTTCTCACTGACTTGAGTTGCCTTTGGATTGAGCCAAAAGTGTCTGCAAGCTGATAACATGCTGGATCTCCAGCTGTGTTGCTGGAGAAAAAAGACTTTACTGTCTGGTCACTGCTAGAATTATTTTTTTTTATCAATAGAGCAGATCTAAGATGAAAGATTTCTAGCACAATTCAGGGCAGTTCCTGGATTTCTTAGCTCAAGTGAAGCTATAAATTAAGCAGTGCCAAGGTTTGAGCTTTGGAGCTCAGTCATTGGCACCTTCGTTACTGTGCCCCTGGCTGTGGTTTTGTCCTGCACCAACCTGCCCTCTTCCCAAACAACTTCCAAGCATGCTGAAAGAATTTGCATGGACCAGGGATGGTTCCCAAAGCAGCCTGGCTGCAATTAGGGAGGCTGTTAGTTCCTTCGAGTATGATTTAGAGGATGAAAGAAACTAATAGCATAAATATGGCCAGACATGCCAGCTGGACCGAGAGACAGGGAATGGGTCTTGGATATATCCAAAAGCTTCCATGTGGATTTGGAATTATGATGTTCACAGAAGCAAGGGCAGCATCTAGAGCAGGCATGGAAATGGTTTGGCCTGATTGTGGATACTAAGAAATTAATACCAGCATTGGTTATGCTTTTTGTATTTAGGGATGACAATGAATTTCTGTCTCCAGAACTTTCCACCTCCCCACTTCTCTCAAGCATCCAAAATTGGGGATGATTGAATTATTCTAGATAAGAAGATTCATACATTTATTTTGCTGCAGGGCATGAAAGAATCCATGCTGAGGGGAGATGTTGATTTAATCAATTTGGTTGCTAAGCCAGTTTAAGGAAATCTGACTATAACTTGCACAGAAACCAGTCCTAAGTGTTGGTTGTTTTGACTRTGAAGAAATGTTATTAATATATTTTACAAAGGTGAACACAGCTTGGGTGTAGAAAGGTGCAGATCTTCTCCATCTGTCTCAGTGGTATGTTACCCTRAAGAATTTCTTCTGCTTTAGGTGTCACCACTGCCATGCTCACTTTGCTGATCTATCCTAATGTATCTCTTTTCTTTCATTTCCAAGAGCACTGCCAGCATAAAAAACAAATTTCCATTTAAATTTTTTTACCATCTGGGGTAACAAATAATACATAAGGTAACTGTAATGGAAAGTGATGAGGGACAGGAAGTTTCTCATTTATTGCAGTTAATTTACACTGTGCATCAAGGGCATTTACATATAGCTAATGCATCAGTGCCAGCGATTCCCCTGTTTGTGCAAGTCTTTTACACAGCAAAAGAGAGAAGAGAAGATCTGAACAGACAGAAGAAATTAGGCACAGGCAGCAGAGATTCATATCTAATAAGCAAAGCTACAAGTGCTCACAGAGACCAGTAGAAGCAGAGGAGAATTGTACTGGATATTTTAAGTTGCTTTTATGAAAACTGGTGAAATAATGACCATACTTATTTATTGGTACTGGTTTACTGACGAGAGGCCAACATTCCCAGTGAGTGATTTGCATTAGTCATCGGTTACTTATTTTGCGGGTATGAGGTACAATGAAGATAAAAGAATGTCAAAAACCTAAAATAAAAACTCAGCAGTAGGGAAATGGCAAAATTAAGGTTATTGATTTGAAGTTTAGTTAAAATGGAACAAGTTGGAAGTCAGGGGGGCAATGTACACAATAAGAAATAGATGTTTCCTCCCCTTGTAAAGTGGTGGTTGCAATTCTATAGCTTGAAAATGTTAGTCATATAATACACAAACTCTCAGACTGAGTCTGAGTCTAAAAACTGGTCCATTTCTGTTACTATTTTAATGGTTAAATATGGAGCCTATTGAATAAGAGAAACCTACTTTCTCCTTAGTTTACTCTACATGAAACAAATGCTACACAATTTTCTGTCACTTTTGGACACTAGACTCGGGCTAGAATTCCCAGGAGCTCTCATATCATAAAACCCTTTTGGTCCTTCCTTTCCAAGGAACTGGAGTTCTTATCCTCATCCGTTTCACTTATTCCCAGAAAACTGGAGGTTCTGTCTGTATTCCCCAGACACATAGTTGTCTGCACAGATGGACAATTCCTGGGAACCCTTTTAAAAATTACAGAGCACCTTGGCTGATTCCAACTGGTCACACTGTGATTTTCCTGATCCATCCTGTCTTACGGATTTTGTTTTCTGTGTACTTCCTGCTGCTCTGAGCAGCACCTATCTTCTGCTGATGCCTACCAAGTTGTTAGAGATAGACAAACTCCACAATCCCCAGCTCTATTTTGAGCTCAACAGTCCCCAGCTCTCCTTTGCTAGTGCTTGTACTGTGTCCTCAATCTTTCTGGTAGCATATATGTGTATATGTGTTCATATGTGTGCACTCTGAGGCCTTCCAGGGTCAGAATGAAAATGAAGGCACAAAAATTTGTGAAAGAAGTTGGTTTCTGGGGGAAAATTCCCCCCATAAAGTAGTTTCATTCCGTGATGCGTGAAGCACTGTATCGCATAGTGGGGTATGCAATGGCTTTCACCTACAGCAMGATGGATTTGGAGCCTGCAAGGCTGTTGGCACCTTATGTAAGGCTACATGGCAGGAGTGAGAATGGGAAATGCACGAAGGAGGCCACAACATGAACCCACCTTCTTGCCTGTAAAGGAAAAAGAAGAGAGGGGGAAAAATGTGTTGACTATTTATTCTGGAGAAAATGGACAGATTACATGGAAGGATATTTGTTGACCTTGTTGYTGTAGTTTGAACTTGGCTGAAAGCCTAAGCACCCACAGCGTTCCCTCCCCTCCTCCACCAGAGAGGCAGAAGGGAGAGCAAAAGCACAATTAACACTGAAATTATGGCTTTTAGATAACATAAACTGAGAGAAAGGTACATATATGCTCCAGAAAATGGTCAGACAGGCTGAATAACTTAAGTTACAAAATAGATTTATTTCTAAGGACTGCTAAAAAACTACTGCACCAGGGAGAGGAACAGAGATAGGGAAAAATTTACAAGGAGAAGGAAATAAAAACCAACATTTTAAGACACCTGTTATTCTTTCTGGGAACCTGTCTCTTGCAGGTTGTCCCTCCCCACCCCTCCATGCCTTCCCGGTGCAAGGGGGGCAGGGATGAAAGTTTAACATAGATCAGACTACTCATTATGGTTATCGTCCAGTACCATAGGAGAAGAGTCCTTTCAGCTCCAAGCTGTGGAAGTTCTTTTCCCAAGAAACAGTCAGTGTATAACTGCCAACGGCATGGGATTCTTTTTCTTTACCTCRTGGGAGACAGGAAAAACAGTCCTCCAACGCTAGCTGCTTCATTCTGAGGGCAAGGCCAGTCTCTCAAATCTCCTGGCAGAACACAGTTTCCTCTAAGCATCAACTCGCTTCATACATGGGGTGGGGRGCCACCTCTTACCCCCAGAACACAGTTTCTTCTAAGTRTCTACTCGCTTCAGGCATGGGGGGGACACCTCTTCCCCTTTTTGGCTTATGATCAGTCCAGTCCTCAAAGGCCAGGTTTTTATCTCAAGTGCAGGTTTTTATCTCTCTTTTCTATACAGGTCTCCCATTGAAGAAATAGTCCTTTYGAGAACAGCTTGTTTTCTCCATGTTCGAGCACCACAGCAACAGCACCTCTCTTCTCCTTACTGTGATCTTGGGTCTCCATTTTTTTCTTACATCTCCTCACCTTCCTCCTCTGTCCTCCCCCCTGGTGTAGGGGATGATACTCACAACCTAAAGTCTAATGGTGGCCACAAACTATCTTGTTTTGAATTCTTCTTAAGTACAAGACAGTACRTCATCACAGAGGTGTAACTAGYGTGTGCAATTGGCCCAGGCCTGACCAGCASCCTGTCCATCAACCTCAGAGCCTCAATGGATTGGTTCTAAAACACAGGGGGCAGGGCTCCTTTTGCTGGAGAAGAAGGAGAAAGCTTCTAGAACTTTGTCAAAGGAGCCATCTTTGTCGTTTCTTGGTCCCATCCCTCCACCACCAAAAAACTGGACCGAGCAAAACCAGGACACTTGTCAAGGCAAAAGCAGACTCATCTTCTGCCGAGGCTTGGTCTCATTTTGCCTTTAAGTTCTGTTGCTGTGAAAGTCAATGCACTAAGGCACAGGACACAACTGGAGGAGACCTGCTCTCCTATTCCTCACTGGAGAGACAGGTGCAGCACAGGGACCACTGGTGAATGGCAGTGAGAAGCAGGCAGTRGTGACAAACCCCCCAGTCAGAAGTTATGTAGGGTGCCATGGCGCGCTCTTCTTATATTGCTATAGCAGCACCTGCATCATGTGGATGTGTCTGGTACTTTCCCATCCATTCTTCGGATGATTGCCAGTGACATGCTGCATTTGGCAGTGTGGCTGAGCAGCTGAATGGCAGTTTAGTTTTGATTGTTATGGGACTGARGTTCTTTGTTCTTTGCTTTCTGTTCTTTCTGTGAGCTCCGGGGAAGCCAAATGCACTTGGAAAAGTAAAATTACCTTCATTTGCAAGGCGTTTTTTAGCTGTAAGGTGCATCATACCCAGTCTTCTATTATTTTTTACCCCCCAGGCCTTAAGTTTATGTTTTCAGACTTGTCTCTGCAGGCACAAAACTTACTTTTTCTTTTGATGAAAGCCGAGATTTTTCACAACTCCAGAACCTGGAGCTCTGAGGGAAACAAACAATAATTACAGCTATGAGACCTGGAAGTACAGAGAAGATAAAATCTTCAAACTGCCTTCTTATCTCTATTAGTAAAACCTTTCTCTTGCTGGATAAAAGTAGCCACCTTCACCTAGATGATCATTTARGTTACAGTGAGACAGCTGGAAGGGACAGCTGAGATGTGGGCAGTGGTACKGTGTTGCCAGGGTTCTGCTTCCCTCTGACCATACACAATCCCAAGGGCCTGTGCCTAGGCATGGGCAAAGGAGGAGGAGAATTTTRAGAAGTTTTAGAAGAAAAAGCTCTGCTCTGTGAGAATTCATTCTGGTACTTTCTGAAATCAGATCCATGCTTTCATCTTCTTGAAACAGAATATTCATACTGAGAAGAAACCTTGGAAAGTTTTAGAAAGAAAAGCATACATATCTTTCTTCAGTGGTTACCTTTTCTGATTTTTGTACTGCAGATGTGCTTACAAACTTCAGTCCAGGTCCAAACCAGCTTTGGGCTAAATACTGGGCAGGCATATAACAAGGTGCATACTCTGTGTGTATGCCTATGGGGAAAAAGGTAGTCAACCAGTAAAGACAAACCATCCATTTCCTACTCTTCTAGAAACCCTTACTTGTACTCTTATGAAGGTCACAGAATTCGTTAYCTAATTGGGAGTCTATGACCTTCTCCAGCTGGCTGTTACATCTGGAGAAATCAGAAGGAAAAAAAGGATCTAGTTYTAAAACCCAAGCTTGTTCTGATATAATCTTCATTCAGCCCTGGATACTTGAAGGTTTTGTTTGCTAAGCTAATTCTAAGCTTTTGCTCATGTTCAGTGCAACAGTTCAGCAAAGGCTAGTCTTTTCAGAAACATGGCTCCTGATAAAAACCTGTAGCCTGCACTACAGCTGTTATTTATGACTGACACAACTAAAAGCTTTTTCCTTACAAAATAAACAGCGTAATACATTTGTAAGAGCCTCAATGTAGCCTCTGCAAATTTCTCTGGGGTTATATTCCACCCCACAGAAAGAGTCTTTCATTGTGYGTTTATGCAGAGCTTATGTCTGAGAAATTAATTGAATCACAGATGGTGACTACAATTATCAGTCAGTATCCTTTTTAACTCCTATAGTGGTACTAATGTTTCTGTCAGTGTAAGATGTTTTCCTTCTAGTTTGAGAGGCAGCAAATAAAAGGTTATGAACGTTAAAAATACGCATACAAACACATATGTATACAAACACATTTGTGTTTGTATGCACCTATGTATTAAATATGTATTAAAATATATATTGATATRTAATATATAATGGGTGTATGTATCTTCAACATTTTTCGAAGTTTTCTTACAAAGCTTGAGTAAATCAACAATCTTGGCTAGCTTTTCTGGAGTCTTCCCAAGACCAATGCATGTGTGGAAAGTACCAGGATTGCCAGTCTAAAAATGTAAGTTAACCTCATCTTCCTATGTGCACCCCTGTGTGCAGACACTCCCCCCCAGYCCCTGTACCTCACTTCCATCCGTAGCTGCAGGCCCTAAAGAGCGGATGGGTGGTGTCCCCACTCTGGTGTCAAGCCCTGGGCACACATTCCTCTGGAGGCACTGAGTTCCAAACCTTTTTTAGAAAGACCCAGCTTGTAATTCTTCCAGCTGTAAATACACAATAGATGGATACCAGGCACCTGTTGCCTAATTCCTTGCCAAGCTTTTCAATTTTAAATTGCATTAGATACTTGTTCAGGGGAATCTTTGTAACTTATTAGCTGGAGAATGTGTGGGAAAGTACCAGCATGTGTGGGAATGGCAGAAAACTGTCTTCTGAGGTATTGGAGAAAAACAATAGCCACGCACTTAGAGCACAAATGTGAAGCAACATCTGGTCTTAATTACTGCTGGGGAACGTACGTGTATCACGCATGGAAATTATATCTATCAGAGGAAATTCCTCTCAGTTATATACCAGTGTAGTTCAACTGAATCCAAGTGATTTACTCCAGAGTCACCTTGCCTGTAACTGAAAGTGGAGCTTGGTCCATCAGCTTGCTGCTGTGATCCTGCGTAAGGAAGGACATATAATGAAAATATGTGGCATGCACTAGAATTGTTCTTTGCTGAGCTTAAACTGCAGCAGAAAAATATACATGAGTCAGGGAAAAGCATGTCRGGGGCCTACTTCAATAATATTTAACTGTCTGAAATGATCACTTTAACTCTTAGAAAGAGTTATTAATATTTATTATTTGCATTTTAGTTGTGATTGTAGRTCTCAACTGAGAAAGATAACTATGAGATGTAAATCCCTGTGTTCCTGCAATATCCATCAGAGGATCCCCATAGCAATGACTGATGTTTTAAAAGCTCTGTGGATGGTCAGTATTCCAAGGAAAAAGTCAATCAAGGTGGCAGAGGGAGCTGCAGCTTGAATTATACAAAGCTTTTCAAAGAGATCCTGCAGAAATTCTTGGTATTAGACCTGGTACTTCTTAAATGACAATTATTTTAAATTCACATATATTTTGTCTTCTCTTGTTTAATCATTCTGCTTTTATGCACTGACAARCACAAGTCCATGTCCTTGAATCTTGTAGAGAAGAAAAACATTAATTCATATGCTATACATTTCCCATACAATAGTGTACATATATGCATAATTTTTTTAATTAACCAATTTGACATGCTCAATCTGCAGTTGAACCTCTGTAATAGTTCTCACAGATACATGGATTTTTCCACTGCTACATTGCTACAATCTGTGCACATACAAAAAGACTGATTCTTCCTACCATTGTAGCTCACTTCTATACWCAAGAAACCACCGTTTATCCTTTTCCTGTTGTTTTGTCCTTGCAATTTTGTCTGTGGCAGAACATACTTAACTGCCATTAAAAACACTATGTTATGCTCCAAAAGTGTATTTCTAACTACATGCCTAAATCAACTTATTTTCAGCTTCCTACAAACAATCTGTGTAATAATTCAGTGRTCTGCATACTTCTGAGCTGTGTTAAATTGGCAAACAGACCACCTGCAGGCAATGCCAGCTTTGATTAGCCACTAKGGAATCCCAAATAGATTCTACTTTTGCTGATCCCTGGGTTTGCTTTTCRCACGTTGCATATTATTCATATACCCTTTTTCTAAATGTAAAATATTTCTGAAAACAGAGTATCCCACTCTACTKCCTTAGCTACAAATCACTTGCAAACACCCTGATTTGAGAGACAAATGCTGTAAAAATCAAGTAGAGCCAATGCTTGAGGGTGAGTTCCCTCTGCTTCTCAGAGATACAACAGTTTCTCCACTGCTCTTCAGATTAGACAGATTAATACTTTTCTTTCAAATTGGTAGGACAAAGCTGGGCGGGAAAAGCTTTACAGACTACTGTTGTTTTAACATTATAGCTAGCATGGCATAGTGGAATGCTTTCAGTATTTAATTTCTCAATTCTCTTCACGCCAGAAAGCCATCTCAGTACATTTTGCTTATCTCTCTACTAACCAGCAGCCAAGCACATTTTTGGGTTTACTCTTCCAATAAGCAATACTGAAATCATGTTACCTAATTTCTGTGTCTTTGCCTAAGGAGACTTGAGAAATCGGCATGATCTTTATCATGCTCTCCACCAAACATGCAGGTTCATGAATCTGACAACGCATCCATCCCCCATTCTTCATCATGATGCTAGAAGTTGTTATTTTTGTGTTTCTGAACAAATGCACACATCTTAAAGAACTCAAATTATGAAGAACAAAATTATGAAGAGCAACTTATGTCTAAACAGACCTTCTAGCGAAGAGAACCTTGCGTGTGACTTCCTTTCAGCAAAGCACTCCACAGCAAGAGTAGTGTAAGGATTCTCATGCATTTTTGAAGGGATCCTGTGAAACTGCTTTGAGCTTTTTCTGTTTGGTCCTCGGCAGACATTCCCATCCCCTCTAGTGCTTTGTTTAACAGAAATGAGGCAGAATGGGATGTCCTAGTAAGCATAAGTTCCTTTTGAATTTTGCATGGATTATTTTCCTCCCTTAGGGGTGGCTCACTGTGTTCCACATCTCACTACAAATCAACGTTTTCCTGCAGTGATGTCTGAGACCTACATCTTACTGCAAAGCAAGGTCTGTACGAAGAAAAATCTTGTAAATTGTGTGTGTTTAACCCTCTATCAGAYATGCTGAGCTTATGACAGAAGACTGCCTTGTTCCTGAGTATTTTTTTTATCTGTCACCACAAGTCCCTTCACAAAATCCATGTTTCACTTATGTGGTCTTCTGGAAATACTTTGAGATTAMTGACACTTTGAAAATTGCAGGTACCTGGAATCTTCTGAAATTTATGTATTAAGTTCATTCCTTTGATCTTGTTCCTTTCCTGTGGCCAYAGAGAATAGGGAAGATTGACTGTGGAGGAGCTTATGAAGAAAATAAATAGGAAATTCCCCTTCTTAGGCACCATGGTTGAACAACTGCTGCTCTGAATGTCTTAAAAATGGACACTTGTTTCTCAGTCTGGAATATCTGTCAGTCAAAGCAGTTTATGGTAGCTTTGTCAGTTTTTASAACCAAGTCTAATTATAACTTGTGATGTTAAGAAAGTGATCTATACCATGTCCTTCATATTCCATTGACCTCTGTACCTAAGCTAAATTTTATTCCAAAAATCAGACAATTGGAAAAGTTCAGTGAAACAATACCAAAAATATGATAATTAAAAGAAAATGTATACAGCTGTTATATCTAAGGTATAAAACATTACCTGCTAACTAACCTCTATTGCTGCAAAAGAACTATGAATTTGTTCACTGCACTTAGCATGTGTTTAATATCTTAATTCTGTTTTCACTTAGGACACATTTCAATTCCTAACCTGTGATTTTCCCCTAAATATAGTCTGCCTTATGGAAAAATTAGGACCTTTACTCTGGAAACTATGAGTGCTTTGTTCCAGTAATGAAGAGTCCCTTGCTTCCTGTCCCACAGAATTCATGGTGTATCGMTGTCTGGAGTCTTTGCCTCCCATAGCAGGAATTGAAAAGAAGCCCTAATAATTTATTTRCATGAATCTTTGGTTTTGATATGGATTTTTTATTGGTTTTCTTTTTGTTGTTGTTTTATAATATTACAACTATTGGGCTTCTTAGTCTTTCAGAGCAAATGCAAAATTGACTATGAAAACAAAGAATGTAAGCTATCTTTGGTAGTCAGTTGAAATATCTACTGCTCAAATTCAGGTTTCCTTTGATTAATCATTGTCACATTTTAYATTAAGGTACCCCACTGGCCACATTAATTTCCTTTCTAATTGCATCTCTGTAGCTCAATAATTTACAGTTGCACATTTTTAAAGTCCTGTTTTTAGTTTATTCAACAAAGTGCTGGAGTAACCCAATGGGTAGCCTTCCTGACAGAAAAGTAGTACAGAAAGCTTTCTTTTCTTTCTTCTGTCAGTTGTGGGTCAGTACTGAAAARATGATATGGTGCTGCACAGGGGAAAAGGAGTTAACCTGTATTTGTATGTTGTTGTTGATTTTTGTGTCAATATCTTGCAAATTAAAAATCCTGGCAGTAAAAGTGGCATGTGAGCAGTCAAGTGAACAGACAAGCAGTGCTTTCATTCAGGGAGGCTTAAATAGGCTAAAAATTTGACTGGGACATGAACGTTTTGTTCTGATAGTGTCGGTTTGGCTCTGCTGCAATTTCATTACAGTGTTTCTAATCACATTGTTTCATGTTTTTCATTAATCTGAGGTACAATAATCAAGTTCAATGCTTCAGCTATGTAAGGAGAACATGAGCTGCCTAACTAAACCCATTGAAAATATCCTTACATGCACTATGGAAAAACACACCTTCATAAACAAAGTGCACATGTTTCTCTGATGGCTAATCATGTTCCTCAGAAACAAAATGACTGTGCTATATATGATTCTGAAATGATATATATAGAAACAAGCTGTTCCATAAGCAATGTAAGTAATGAAGCCTGGTTTCCTTAAGGTTTGTGTTCTTTGTTCTCAAATCCTCAAATTCAGTTCCCTCTTAGTTTACAGTAACAATGACTCACCCATTGTGGATAATATTAGAAGTAAGTCAGGGCTTAAAGAAAGGCATGTTCCTACAGTATGGCATGGCAATGTTTGTTAAATCTCCGCAGGAAATTTCTACTAAATGTAGAAATGTAGGATTCTACATGCAGAACTGGTTAGTATCATTCAAAACCAGAAGACTTCAAGTTCCAACCATAAACTTACACATAAGTTATGCCAAATATACAAAGCAGTTTTTCCAAGCCCAGGCTAAGGGTACTCCTTGCATCCTGCTGAAGGTGAACTCGTGCTGTTAAGTGACACCTCCAAAAGAGCTCCCAGTGCTTCAGCACTCGCCTGSGAGATCTGCAGTTTTGCACAGGAAGGATGGGAGGAACATAAAGGCAAAAATAGGGAAAGACAAACCCATTTAGGAGTGTTGTGTCATTTGTCCATTTTGCACTTTGACCACAAATAAGAGACTGTTTTGGGTGACATACTCCTTACTTTTCACTCCTTCCAGTACAGCTATATGCCTTTGCAGAAAATTGATTAAGACTCCTTGGCCCAGCAGTTGAGACAAGCAAGCACTTTGCAGTGCACTCTGGTGTAGTGGCCCTGGGCTGAGAACAGGGATAATTCAATTGCAGAGTGTGACCCTTGGACTGTATCTGTGTGTTGTGGAAAGACTACTCCCTGTAAGACAGTAGCTTCTGCAGGAGGAGGAGAGGAGGGAGTCGGGAGGTTGCACGTCACTGGACAGGGGAGACAATTTAATGTGRGATCCTGGGAACTAGCAGGAAATGGGGAAAAAGAGAAAGAGTGTGGGAGGACTAGGTTGATCACCATGYATTTTCCACAGACTATAATATCTACACTATTCCTGATACACCTTTGGAAGAGTGTTGAGCCCAGATTTCTACTTAGTCACCAAAGTCTCCACTGTTGCTCAGGTGAACTCTACCAGGCACATGGAAATGCACATCCCAGAGCTCAGACAGTCTCAGACATGAGTTATGCACCCACCTGCTCTTCCCYAGTGAGACAGGTACCCTGGAGGCTGTGCAAAAATGCAATTTTAAGTAACAAGACTGAAATAAAAACTCAGGACTTAGGGACTTGTAGAGTACAGGCAGCAGGATTATGTAGCAGCTAAGACCTGTGAASGCTATGTATTGGGGTTCATCCTAGCACTTAATAAAACCACTTCCAGCTTGGCACAAGTCTTTCTTCTCTGGCCATAGAAAGAGAGAACAGCTTGCTTATCAAAATAATGCTCAAACTTGATGTTGGTTTGTGTTGACATGGTATGTGTGGGAGTCAAACTCTGCTGCAACTGATGACTCCCAGATGTAATGAAGCACCAAGAGAGGTTGGAAATGGTGTCTAGTGGGAAGCAGGAGAGGATGAGACACTCTTTAGGCACAAGTTAGAACTGAGTCTCCCCTGTAATTTCTTCTCCATCTTCCTTCACTTTTTCTTCCTTGTTGGGAGCTGCTATTGCTCTAGGGGAGGAAAAAACACTAATGCATATCCGAGGTCCCATGTCACATCGTGTCTCCTCATGTTGGCCACCCAGCATTACTAATAATTAATCTGGCCTCAACACCCACCCATTTCCAGCTCACACTCGTGTCTCCCTTGACGACTCTGTGTATGTTCCCAGAGCACCTAGCAAACCATCTGTAGATCCTGACTATTGCTTTGTGCACTAACTCATTAATAACAGCAGAACTCAAAATAAATTAATGTATTAATCAGATATTTTAAAAGCTGCCCATCTCCATTTCGGAATTTCTTGACTTGTTTTGTCTTTTATGCATTTGTTTTTTAGATATCTATCTTTCCTTGATAGAAACTACATTTACTTACCCACTGTCAAGAATGTTAGTGACATGAAGCTGTAAGTAGGAAATAATCTGTAGTCTCTATTGATACACTATTGTAACAAAAATAAATAGCCCATTTAGCAGCTTACAAAGAACTCACTGCCACATGGTTTCTTCTGACATTGATGATCTCTTTGTGGTCTTGTGGTCATGGGATATGTATATCCCATGAAATTTGTACATTTATACCTCTCTGCTTTTTCACTATTGTTACTCTAAGAATGAACTAATCAGAAGTCTCTAAATTGCCAGTCTAATAAAACTGCATAAAGATGGATCATGGGAATGACCTGAATGCATAGGGGATTTGTTGTATGACAATGAGAAAACGTGTTGGAAGGTTTATGACTAATATTTTTGTTTGATTTATGGATTCTGTCATCTTTGATAATCTTCAAATTAATAGAAAACACGAGGGTTTTATCTTTTATCTAAAATAATAAGGGACCCTCTGAGAGTGCAGATTATTTTTTTATTCCATTTGCCCTAATGTGTGGGTCTTTTTTTGTTTGCTTTGGGTGGATAAGTTTGTTTTAAAATTCAAGACTAGAAACACAACAAGTTGTCTCTGCAAACTGCAAAAATTTGTGTTAAAACAAAAAAAATTAAAATAAAAAGGTTTTTTTGGATGTATTTAGATTAAATAAATGTAGTATCTTATAAATCTATTAGATAGTTTTGCAGAGACAAGAAATGTTGTCTATGCAAGGAGTACACTTAGAATGATTAAAGAAAGAGATGAAGAAAGGGGAGGGGAACTAAAATCCATAACTGAAGGAAAACCTATTCTTTAATGCCTAAACATATGTGTGCATATAAAAGCCTACATTATAAAATGYTTAGTTTTCAGAACTATATAAAAATTGTTTACATTTTTTGCCTGAAGGAATGCACAAGAGTTGCAAGACCATGTACCCCCACTGGCTTCACTCTGTCTGGAAGGTGAGTTGTTTGGGATGACTGTGAATAATGGGGCTGCTGAACAGAGCTGAGATGGGCTCTGCTATCACATCATCAGTGAGCTCTTTGGCAGATAATTGTGGTCTGGTTGAAGCGTAAGGGACTGATGGTCAGATCCATCCCATCTTCCATTCTTTCTCATGGTTTCCTCCAATAAGAATCTTWCTATTGTGCTTTCTGCTGCCTGACACATTTCCTGGAATGAAAGATCTCTTAGAATACAATGCTCAGAAGTGAATATTCTGACTGTGYACAGATAAACGCATGGTGAAAATACAAAGCTAACTGCACAATGCTAAGTGCAACTTCCTCTGCTTGGCCAATACTTGACTTGTGTCAAAGGGCTCATAGGCTTCCAAAGAAGCTAAAATAAGGAACTGGAGAGTTTTCAAGTGATTTAAAAAGTTTCTGGAGAAGATGGAAATCTACCATGTTTTCACATGAGAATAAATAGTAAGAGAGATGCTCTTTCATGTCAGCATTTATTCAGCCTTAGTAAGACATTCATCCTACAAAGAGATCGCTGTACCATTAACTATTGTTTGGGTTCTTCCATGTTCATCCGATGTCAAACTTACTACAAAAAACTGTGGAGATTAGACATTGCTGTTCTCCTGCTATTATTCTGTAATTTCCTATTCCTCTGATATAACAAACTTTACACAACAACTCAATAAGCAGGTCCTGAAACTCAGCAATATGTTGAACTGCAAAATAATGGAAAGAAAGTTTTTGAGGAACTACTGTTGGCTATTGAACCAGGAACCACTGGCTGCATACCATGAAACTTCCTCAGAAAAGTTCTACATCACATTAAAAATGAATTTTCATTCAGCCTGTTTTTATCTCTTTATTGTGTATTGTTAAGGCACATCAGTAAGGGATGAATTTTGATTGTACAAATATTTATAGATATTTCAGAGTCAAGTGTAGTAACAAAATTCCTTTGGGGCAGAAACTTTTTATGAATCTCAGTCAGCCAACAAATACACCATCCCATGAGTTAAGTGACAAGCACGCTATATAAGATGTGGTGAATTCATTGATTATCCTTGGATTGTCATTAATTCTTATATCTGCATTGATTTATAATTTGTTTGGGGAATTTTTCAGTAGTTACTAATCTTGCTGTCTTTATTCACAAAGGCTTTATATATATTTATGCTGGACGTAGTTACTTTGTTTTGGAAAAAATTCAATAGCTTTAATGTCAGCACATCAGTAATGATATCTGCTAAATATTAAATGATAGGTAAAAAACACGAACAAACAAAACCCAGACAAGTAATGGAATAATTTTGCATTAGGAACAGAGGGAAAAATAACATGGAAAATATTAGTAAACCATTAGACAATTAAGTATGTGATATGTATTCACTTAGCCTGCGGAATACTGTGTCCATATGTAGTGGCTACAGACAAATCTGAATCCAGTGAAAGTAGAAAAAACTCAGGGAATGGAAGTATTAATAGCATATGAAAGAAGAAGCAGCTCTCATGTGGGGAGGGAATACAAAATCTGGTGGTTGTTCCCTGTTATCAGAAAGGTAAAGACCCACATGAATTTGTGCCTGAGACTCAGTTACTTATTTCCGTTGAGACTATAACCTAAGAGACATAAAATGAATAAATCAGTCCTTAGTGAGTTATTATCCTCTGAAAGTTTTTCTGCATTTCAAAGTTGAGTATGGTGTTTGCACATGGATATTTTTCTTCTCTAACCCTGAAATAGGATGGAAAATGATGACAGAGTTGGTCTCAGACTTTTTTTTTTTTTTTTTTTTGAGAAGCAGAGGAGTCTCTGGCTCAGAACATGTAATACAGAAAAGATCATAGTCTACACTTTTGCCACAGCCCCCAGGAACTCCTGCTGAAGCCTTTTGTTGTTGTTCTGGCTTAGTATCTGTCTACACTCACTCTGCATGGGTAAAAATGACAAGATGATGTGGAGGAACTGGAAGATCCAACTTCAGAAGGTCTTTCCAATTTTAGTTTTTACCTACTCCAGCAATAGTTCCTACAGTTAATACTGGAAACGGTTCTACAAAAGGTTTTCTTATCTTAAGAATATATTTTGTAGTAAAGAGCAAAACTGATCAAAACCACATAGTACAGACAAAACATGACCAAACATTGTGAAAAAAATATTTARAATTACTTTCTGGTCTCATTCTTCCTGGATTCATTTTTGGCAATGTATCTTTTTTTGTTGATGGTGCCTTTCATTTGGGATTCTGTGTGCCAGGGGCTGTAGCAGCATATAGTGAACTGAATGCTCCTATTGCAGAGATCCTATGGCCTCAGCACTGATGTAAAAAGAATAATTAAGCTCGATAATTTCCATTTCCTATCCCAGGGCATATATAGTAATGAAACAGGCTGAGGATGACAAGTGATTCTAAGCTTTCCTTTAAAATAAGGTTCACCAAGCCTTTGTTTGAAAGCAGAGTTGAGTGCCCTGCTAATGTATTCCATCCTTGGCACACAGATAAGAGGAGGTTCGTGAGGCTGCTCTGCACATGCTCACTGACACAGTTACTACAGACAGACATCCCACTGATCATGGCCATGGAAAAGACCCACAACAAGGTGAACCTCTGTGGTCATTTCACAAGCATGAGGTGAAATTCAGTAGCTTTTTGGATGCTTAATTGTAATTTTCAAATCAGCTTCTGACTGCAGCTTTATTCCACCTTCATTTCCGTTGTTTGATCTTAATTCRCATTTCTTCAGCACCCGATTTAGACCAAGAAAGATTTGTTTGGTGGTTAATTTTAAAGTAGGTGTAAGAATTCACTAGCTGGAGGGAGAGCAGTATGCACCGCTCTCTGGGCTCCAGCCTGACCGAGACTTGACCCTTCTGTGCTTCGCTGTGTTTTTGTTTTTGATTTCAGTAAGTTTTGATGATGATGCTGTTCAGGAAACAGAGCAAAAGCCGATTGTTTTCTTAGATTATCTCCTCAGATGCACCCCTGAAGTACATTGCTTGGTCTGACTGCAGATCAACCRCAAATGCTAAAGCAAATAATACTGTGGAAGCCTGAAAGTGCAGATGCCATTCAGAGTAGTCACAGACACTTTGATGTGGGCACTCACTATATTTCCTGCATTTCTTCACTCTAAACATAGTTTTGGCTTTAACTGTTTTCACCCAGACTCTCAGACCAGATCTCCATGCCGTTGAATGACAGGGTATAAATGCTGTGCACCTGATGATTTGGCATGTACTGTTCCCTAACTTAGGCCACTAGTACCTAAACAAAGGCACAGATTTGGAAGGATCAAACTGTTGAATGCAAACATGGGTCACYAGGGAGTTTGAAACTCTAGGATTAATTTCATTGGCTGTAGGGACTGGTACTACCCAGTAATCCACACCTCCAAACTCAGAAAATTGGGTACTTGACTCTGGAGTTTAAATCTTGCATATGTATAATTTGAGCTTGTTATATCAGAGTAGTTGGGGATAAAGAAGTAGGAAATGCCTTGTTTTAAGGATGTTATATCTTTATCATGGAGGAATGGGAAATACTTGCCTTCTGCTATAATGTACCATTTTCTTCATCTGTCTATTGAGCTGCCTAAAAACATGTTGTAAATCTATTTGTGCAGCAATGAGGAAGATGTCTAAAAAGTTATGAATTGCATATGTGCACCAATTCTTTACGTGTTCTTGCCAGCACTTAAGTAGTCATTAATATCTCCCATACTTTAGGTATTATTATCTCTTTCTCTCTCTCTGAAAGAATAATTTCTTTTCTTATTTCATGCACCATGAATATTTATTATCCACATATTTATTTGTTCCTTTGGGCAACCGTACTTTCAAGTTGCACCAGCCAGATGGGTTGGGATGATCTTTAAGAATGCTGTGCAGGATATAAGAGAATTGAAGAATCCYTATCACAATAAAAAATCCAAAAGAACCAAAGAGCTCTCTTTTTATTTTCATTAACTTTGTCTGTCTTAACACCTACGTGAAAGCAAGAATTAAGCTTTTGTGGAAAATGGATGAGTAATATTCCASTGTTTCTAGCTTAGTGGTCATCTGTGAAAAGTTGATATGGGTACTCCTCCTTGACCACCTTTTCCCCCWAAATCTCTTTTTTTCCTGGTGTCCTGACTGCACTGAGGCCTCTACAATACCAGCGCCAGTGTGCCCATCTGCAAAAACACCAGATCTCCATTTGGAAACTCCTGTCTCCAGGTATAGAGGCAGGAAAATCAAGGTTGTTTTGGGCAAATAGTAGGATTCATGGAAGTCTAAACCTGAAAGAATTGGAAGTACCCKCAAAAAAGTGTAAGAATGACCCAGCAGAATCATGTTAACTCAAGCCCAAAAGTGTGGCAAACCTCCTTTATTACTCTGAAATCCCCTAGGAAATACCCAGAACAAAATGTGGAAAATCTAAGGTTGGTCTGTCAAAAAYTTCCACAGCATTTTTGAGTGAAGTATAGCTGGAAGATGGTTTGGTGGGAATGTAGCATGAAGTAGGATGTGAAGCRAGGCAATAGGCTGGGAGACAGTCCAGTTAGAGGGACACATACAGGCTGGAGAAGAGAACCATAGTCCATGGTGGAGGGGAAAAGTCACAAGAGAGCCTGACATATGGAAAACAATGCAGAATTTAAAAATAAAAAAAAAAATCAGTGAAGGGAGAGAGGGAAATAGGATCACAGAGGACGTCCCAGATGTCTCAGCATAAGGAGGCTGATGCAAGCCTGGGCAACTAGAAAGTACTGCTTTGCTTTGCTGGTTTTCCATCAAATGGCTTCATTGGCCAGTGCCAGTCGTTGGCTCTTACCTTTCATCGCAATAATCAGAGAAACGCAGTTAATAAACAGAGTACCCATAATTTTATTGGTTTCCAGCATGCCCTCTCACAGTCATCTCCTCTCAGAGAAGAAGGATTCTAGTGGCTGTCTGGAAACCACTACATATGTCTCACATTCCTCATCTTCCTTAATTTGTTTTCTGGCTCCTTTTTTTTGAGTGGCCTGCCAAAGAAAGGAAAGGACAGATGAGCTAAACTGTATTCTGTATTTTGAATATTCACTTCCATATTGTTTCCSTTTATTCCATTACTGGTCCTCCTCAGTTATTGAGAGGTCAATTACCACCTCTTTTAATAATGCTATAGAAAAAATTTTGACTGAGTCAAAGACCAAACTAAAAAAGCACAGCCCATGAAAAGATTTTTCTTTGATTCCGGAGAAAATATCATGTTTTCAAAACCATACAACAAGTTCATAAAAGAATGCCGTTCAAATCCATTTTCTTAAAAAGGAAAAAAGAAAGGAAAAGAGTTGCCAGGGTTAATTAAATGACATTATGTCATCAACACACAGGAAAGGTACACAGCAGCGAGGGCAGGAGAATATGATACAGAACTCACCACATCAGTTGTCTGCTTTGTCCATAGGAGACTTGGACAGAAATTAAAGCACCCATGTGGTAGCTAATAATGAAGGATAGATTTATTAGCAGTGGAAATGTTCCTAAAYTTTTAAGTTCTTAACATTTCAGGGACTGTTTGGCTGTAGATTTTTTGGCTGAGGTGTGTTTTGGAATGGTTTCTGGCTTTGGCTTTCTTCCTTGTGCTTGAAGGCATTTGAACTTTATATTGCCAAAGGCTTGATAGACATGCATATACTACAAGGACAGGCAAAGTATATATATAAGCATATATGTAGAGAGATTGTATATAATGAAAATTTGATGGTGACCTTAAATTCATCGTAAATATCTCAGATTATACACACTCCATATTTTTTTTTCCTGAGAAAATGTTATAATTAGTTTCCTTTCCCTCCAAGGAAACACATGCAAAAAAGCAATCCCAGTAAGCATATGGTACCTTGTAAAACTTYCTTAAGGTTTTTTGTTTTTTCCTTTATAAAAATAATGTAAAACTTTTACAAAATCCATAATAATGCAGAGAACTTACTCTGGTTAATATTATTGATACTGAAAGTGTGTTTGCCTGTATATTCTGGCAGTTGGTACATCTATGCCCTTTCTCAAATCCTTTCAACTCATGCAATTATTCTGGTCAGCCATGTGTCAGGCAATTATCTTCTCCTGTGATGTCTTTAAAAGACTGTGTTCTTGCTACTTACCCCAAAACTGCTGCCARTCTCTCTGCAGGAGACATGACAAARTTGAGATTCATTGATCATGTTCTAGGATGAGGCCTCCACAACACAGCCTCTGACTGGGTCATTCTCAGRTATTGAGTCTGTAACCTCAGGATCTGAAATAAAAGAGCTTCTCTTGCCCTGAAGGTCTGTTAGGTAAGAAGCAGCAGAGACAGAGATTCAAACAGATGTTCCCCTCAGTAAGGTGGGGAACAGATGGGTTTGGATGGGGAATGAGTGAGCCATAGGGTCTGTTGTTTTTCTCCCATATGGGAAGCTGCTCAATGATCTGACTTCTTTGAAGCGTATCAAGATCACCMCTGGAAGTGAAGTCATTTTCACTATCCTAAACTCTACCAACAGAATAAAGAACTCATAATGTGGCCCCAACAGCAAAAATGGGAAGGAGTAAGAACTGGACAGTCAGGGACATGTGCATTTACCTGTCTTTGAGAAAGAGAATATAGGAAGAAAGCAAGATTGTTTTCTTCCCTTCAGAAAAGTGTGTGTGATTAGGAATGTGCATGTGGACAGAGAAAAAAGGGCGTCCATATTACTCCTCATTTCTTCATTATCCTCCCACCCAATCAAATTTCCTCATTTMATTTCACCAGCCCCATCTCAAACCTCCAAATTCTCTGCCATTTCATCCCCAATTCCATCTTAAAATCACCTCCAAGTCTTCTCATTCTCCCCTATATAGAAACCTCCTCCRACTGCACAGCCTTGCACCCATATACTGCCTTTGCACATGCTGTAGTCCTCTTGTGTGTACCCATACCTACTTTTTCTCTGTTCTATAAGCCAAATACCAGTTCATATATCAAAACAAAACTAAGTCAGAAAAAAAGAGATGGCAAAAGGAACACGTGCAGAATGAAATATATGTGCTGTAGCTCAGTGTTGTGAAAAATGTCTTCCTCCTCCTGGTGCTCAGCTCTGAGTTCAACATCTGCTAGACTACTTAGCTCTTTAGTGGACATTGCATCATTGCTTTACCAAAAGGAATATCTCAGCATGAAAACAGGGCTATCTTACAGTGATACTTGYTCAATGTTTCGACCTCCTTTCTGGCAGTCTGCAGCCTAGGCACTTTTGAACCAGAGGTTATGTCTGTATCTTCCTGTTTAATCAACCCTTGTGGACTTCCATTAATTTGCTTATTTATATTTTAAAGCTTTTTTATATTTTGACTTCATGTGGCAGGAGGGAGTTCCACAGTTTTTGCCTTAGCAAGAAAACCATTTCAGTAGGAAGTACAAGCTTGACCTTCATGATGACACTAGAACAAGGACTGCAATGAACGTATGAGGGAAGCCAAGTTACCTTTTCTCAATTTGTGGTCCAAGCTGTAGACTATGAAATCAAACTCACAGGATACAGAGATAGTAAAAGTGCCAGACTATCTGGAGAAACCCAGATCGGGACCTTTTATTAAAAAAATTACCCTGTGGCTTAGCAATATTTGTCATGCTGCCTCCCAACTACACTCAGCTGACTCCAAAAGATAGTTGGTAAAGAAACACAAATAYTTATTTTCCCAGAAATAGCAAGATTGGGGAAAGGAAATGTCAACTCAATGCATGGCTCAAAAAGCTTTTCTCCTGGGGGGTAACACAATTATGTAGCCACAGTTTCTTCTTAAATAGTAGTTCAACAGTGGCTTTTGTCAGTCACTTGGAGAATGTARCCACCTTATCAAGCACTGGTGAAGCTAATAAAAAGGAAGGAGTGGRTTGTCCTGGAATTCCTCAAAAATCCCTTCAAATATTTGTTTTATTGCATTTCAGCTGGATTCCTCTTAAAGTTCCCTGCTTGACCGCCCAGAGCGTTTCTGTTCTCTAGCCCTTCAAAGAGCAGTTCAGACAGAAGCTCAGTTCTTAAAAGTTTTTTTSTTCTTTTCCAAGGGAAAATGTGAAGACAAACAACTGCCTAGGATAAGCTGTTTCTTATCTTCACCTAGTAAAACTCGTCCAGGAAAGCTAATTRCAACCTGTAAGACAGGACAAAGAAGCACCAGAAAAGGAAAGGAAAAAGAGGTCTTGAAACCCACAAGCAGTCAGAGGAAAGTCCTGGCCTTTATAGTTCCCATCAACAGCAGGAGAAGCCTGGAGAAGGTTGTACAGTGAAATCTGTKTCTCTGTGATTCATTACTTCGAGGGGAGTTTTAACATAGCCCAGGAGGCTGAGCAGCCCCAGTATTTCKGTGCCTGGGACAGAGCTGCGTGGTCTCATGGCAGTTGGATGGAGCTCTAAGATCACTATCTTTCCCAGGTGGCAGACCTGAGCTTTAAGTTCCTAGACTTTTCTGAAAAAAATAAAACTCAATCCCCACTGACAGGGTTGCAGCCTCCCTGCTGCAGCTACACCCTGGCATGGCTCCCAGAGCTRGGCTCCATGCGGCAGCAGTTGGGAGTCAGGACACTGAGGGACAGCAGAAGGCTGCTAATAAAACAAAAAGCAGGCTTATTGCAAGTGCTGTCAGCAATATGGTGGCAAAGGCAGTATGTGTTTGTGGGCCTTCCTCCAGAATATTTCTGTGTGCTGTGAGCAGGTTTCTGTTTTCTCCTGGCTGACRATTAGGTGAAGTGCAAGTGCACTATGGTGTTATTTTCATCTGTGTCTTTGAAACCTTGGGTGGTATGATATACTTATACAGGGAGACTTTTGAAAATCATCTTGTTGTGAGGTTAACTCTGGAAGAAATCACCCTGAGTCACATTTCCGTGCTTGAGAGCTCTCAGCACTGGGGACCTCATCAGGGCAGAGGGAGGGACTCTGATGTACGGATTCCCAGGGAAAATCAACATCTTTCATTTGTATCACAAGATTTTTTTCCCCAGATTTGAAGCATGTTCATTTTAAAAAAAGATAGTGAAGARACATTTTCCCTTATGTGTGAGGATCCTAGTTCAAGGTTTTACCTTTCTTCTCCAAGTGCTGCTGAAGAACCAAACAGCTGAAGTAGGAGGTGTGAGCTTGGGCAAACCATTAATATTGTGGWGCTTCTGTTTTYCYTCTTGTATTGAAAGACCAGAGCAGKTCTTACCTAGCTTACAGTGCATTGAGGGGCTTATTATTTTCCAAGGACTGATGATCTTGGTCATTGCCTGCTGAATCAGTAACAAGCCTTCCTGTCTTTTTTTTTTGTGCTTCGTTTTGTTTTGGTTATGTTTCTCTCCCACTCCTTTTTTTTTGGTGTTTTTTTTTTTTTCTTTTTTTTTTTTTTTTTTTTTTTTTTT
>NW_026623377.1:82297-150616 GCF_030028575.1 Malurus melanocephalus
TTTTTTTTATCTTTTGTTTTTTAAATTTATTCAAGCTATTTTAAGTTGCTGCAGTACTTTGCAGCCATCTTTTACTTTTCCCCTGTAAAATTTTCCATTTTAGGTCATCTTTAGTCTCCGTTTCAGCCTGTAGCCAGTCTGAATGCGCAGTCTCCTCCAGTCCCACAAACTCTGTACCTTGTCCATTTACTCCCCCTGTGGAGCTCGTCAGATAGCTTTGAGAAACAAACCCACCCCCAGAGATGTTGCACTGCAGCCCCTTCCCTAGCCCAGCAGTAACATCCGCAAAGAATTCCCTTCTGCAAGTGAGCCATGGTGACCTCCCCTTCCTGAAGCCATGCTGGCTATTTTCTGTAAATCTGCTCTTTTCCAAATGTTCTCCCTTTTGACTCTTAAAAGCGTTTCAAAGGCTTTTGCTCACAACTCATGTCAAATTGACAAGTGTGTAGTTTCCTACTATGCCTCTATAGGTTCACTTTTAAAGTTATGCCATTACACATTAGTCATCCTTTTTCCTCAGAGGCCACTTCTGAACTCAGTAAACTTATAAAAACATCTACCAAAGTCTCTCCAGTTCCTACTGTTATTCTGTTCAGTATTCACTGATGGCCACAGCACCAGAGTCCCAAACCTGGTCCTGTGGGAGGTCCCCAGGCACATGCCTCATTTTGTACAGTCCTGCAGTTCAAAGAGTACATCTAGAGGTGCCAGAGGAGTTATTCTGGCTTTGCACAACTGTTAGTGACCCCAARGACTGTCCAGAGAACATCTGAAATACAGTTTCTCCTCCAGAGAGGCRCTGTAATTTACTCTAGGTCTCTTGTATCTTCAGCTATATCACAAGGCAGTAGCTAAATATCAGTTCCTTAGCAGGACATAAATGCTGCTTTTTCTGTCCAAGTAATTAATTTATCATCTTCTCTTGGTAATTATTTACATCCATGACAATTTGAATTCTGCCCTTTGGTAACATCAAAAGGAGGAAGCAAACATTGACACCTGAGATCTTTGTCTGGTTGGTTGATTTCTCTACTTCTGCATATTCTATAGCCTACTCACCATGTATTTCCTGAGTTTATTACATGTGGTTTTGGAATAATCACCATTCTTACGTTATGCCTCACAATACTGAGATGTTCTCTTGCCCTTCATTCAAATGGACTTGCCATATGGGATTTCCATATCAACATTGTTTTCCATCTCTGTATTTACACTTCTGCCTTTACAAATAAATATTGTAGAATTACAAAGTATTTTCCCCTGGTATTTTCAAATCTAAATAAATTTAATAGATTAACCTATGAAGCAATAAGGGGGTATAAATACAATTGTAAAATTTATAGTAGTGGATGAGGTTTGGAAACARACATTTTAAATTTGGAATTGATGGGAGAAAGGAAGAATAGCTGAATGTACTGCAATCGAGATTGATAATGAAAAATTACTTTGAAGGTGAGTTTTCATTTATTGAAGGATTAGCAAGGACGCATGTTCGATGTTTAAGGAAAATAAATTTCCATCTATGCTGCAATAACTTCTTTTCATTACCTAGCATTAAAAAAAAATACTTACATAATTCCTTGTAGTTCCTCAGGATTCAAAAAAGGCCAGTATTTTCCAGACTAGCCTAGTGTTGGATGTTCTACATCTGCCTTCATGGAACTCAGTGGATGTTTATGTGTCTTACCTGTAACCTGTCCCAACATCATTTTTGGAGAAATATATTTGGAAATTATTTCTGCTCTGTCACTCTATTTATCCTTTACTAAGCTAGCAGTGATAGCATGATCTTTGTGGATTTTCTCTATTTTCGGATACATTTTTGTACTGCTAGGTGTCGGGAAACGCAGGATGTTTGTCTTTTTTTGTTTCTGTTTTTGGTAAAAGTCATTTTGAGCTCAAGGCCAGACTGACCATAATCTTGAAAGAAAAAGCAGAGAAGACTATTAAATATACAAACACCATATCTTAATTAAGAACTCCCAGACTGAAAATAGTTGAAGAGTGGGACACTACTAATGGGAAATTTCAAATATGCTTGTCTTTCTTTGCCTTCTTTAGGCATCCACTTAACTACCACAGTTGGTCATGTTCAATGTTCCTTTGCTCTGATTTGTAATGCCTTACTGTCATTTCTTCTACTGTATTTTTTTTTTTTTTTGACAGCATAGAATGAATTTGTGTTTACCTGGTCACTGCTCCCCCACAGTAGAACAATTCAGGTGCTTGGTAACATTGTAGATGTGCCCAGAGACACTCAGGACATTTCCCCAGTGCTGTAAAATGTGATGAAAATCTTCCTCTAGAAGTCAGTCCAAGAAGATGATCTACAAGAGACTTGTGGCCTCCTGGAGACACAGTGAGAGGCCAGGTGGGTCACCCTCAAGTGCCAATGMCAATATATCTGTTTAGGCACTCAGCTCTCACCTAAAGGCTTTCAGTGTAGTCAAGAAAAATATGTACCTTAAAAGGTGGGGTTTACCTCTCGTGCATTAGATAACCACCACCAGACAGAGCAACTCACCCAGGTCATATATCTGCCTCTTGGTTTTGGAGAGATTAGAAGGCTCCTGGATAACCTAAAAAAGCCAAGTTTTGGGACAGGAATGGCACACACCATTTCTTTTGCCTCCTATCTTCTATCAGGGTTGGCTCTGTTAAGAAAAGAGGAAGAAACAAGCATCAGACCATATGTTGCCTGCCTGACACAGCAGTTTCAGCTGGTCACTCTAACCCCACTAAGGCTGGCCAGATGAGTGACCACTGCTTCCTGTTAAAATATGTGCGTGTGAAATCCCACCAAGTAGAAGTCAATGGAGAATGCTTGTTTTGGCATATGYATTATCAATAGATTGACTGAATCTTTCCCAAAAACATTGAATTGGAACTCTGCTCTAGGTTCCTGCTTGCAGTGATGCATGTACCTGCTTATTGACTTTTTCCCTGTCAGTCTCTTCTTCCCCTGCATATACATTCAGAAGAGAGTTTTTCTAATTTTCAGCAGCTGAATGGAGACAAAGAATGGAACAGAGACCTTAAAGAACTTTTAATGCACTGCACGCTACCTGCAGCCACCTCTTCAATAAAAGTGAGATCTGCTTCTGGATTGTATCCTTATGTGGAGTTCCAGTTTCCAAATTCTCCTTTCAGAGACTCCCTGAACCTGGGATGGTCACATTTTTTGCTGCTAACTCTTCCAAATTCACCATCTGGCACTTCTCAGTGCTGGAGAGTCAAGATAGTTGTCAGCAGCAATGCAAATCATTGTTGTTTTGTTAAACTAACCTATAGAACATCCCCTCGTTTTTTTTTTTTTTGTTTTTTTTTTCTCTTGCTTCCAGAGGGTATAAATAATAATGTTTAAAAATGAATAAACACACATGGAAAGACATATAATATCTCAGTCACATTCCAAAGTCCTTGCTCATGTTTTTCATTCACTTAAAATGCAAATAAAACAAACTCCCACTGAGGTGAATATGATTTTGATAGACTAAAAATTGAGTAAATTTGCAGGAGAAATTTGGCAGAAATTTGCAACAGCAGAATTGGCAATCCAATTCAGAATGCATATTAAAAGGAAAGCTGAGCTGCCATTTGTGGCTTGAAAAAAAAGGTCTATTTTGAGGACTTGGCTTTTTTTCGCCTGTGAATGCATCCTTTCTCAGAAGCAGCACAATCATYAGCACGTACTGATAAAGTTCTGAAAGTCTTGTCACACCTGCTGCCTTTCACAGCAACAATGAGAAATACACCTCTGGCAAACTGGTTTGTTCTCTAACATGAGGCAGACAGGGAGCCCAGTGGATATGTTTGCTTTCAGTCCTTTTGGTCAGTGAGTGGGCTGCTTCATTCATTGGTTTGATTAAACAGAAGTCATTCTGGACACCATCTTTTCAAATTTCCTTCCCCAGCAAGGTTCTTCAGGAAAATCTGTTGAGAATAAGCTCACGGTGAAGGCTGTATTTAGCACCTGTGGGTTCCTGCTGCCTGTGAGACTGTGAATTAGCTTGATGAGACACTGCCAAGTGCCGGAGCTGCCACCCTTGGTCCCCTGGGACTGTCACTCTGCGAAGTTTTGATCTCCTACCTACCAGGCAAATGAGATTGTTTTCTCAGATATAAATCTTTGTTAATTATTAGCAGAGATTTTTTTTTTTTTAATTAAATAACAAAATGTAATTGGAGAAGTGTGCATTGCCACAGAAGCAGTTAAGGATCTGTCTGGAGATCTTTGAAATTTCCTGTTAGTGGGATTTCCACGCTGATACAATCTAACACTTTTTGGGGACTGTGTACTTCTGTTCTGCTAGGATATCAAAATTATCAATCTCTTGATTATAATATTCATGATACTCAAGCAGACCAGAAAGAGCACTAAAACATAATTTAATTTAACCATTTCCAATTTTGTATTMCCAAAGCTGCTGATACAATATCCTGGTGCAGTATATCCTCTCATTATCTCTCCATTTTGCCATCACAAACTGCTCYCTGCATGGTTTTTCCCTTTCCACTTTTTCAGAGCCGTGGGTCTTATTCTGACCTTAGGTCTCCCACTATAAATTCAAAGCACTGCTGTTGGCTTGCCATTGCGTGTTTGCCCTGATACAAATCACAAGCAGCTTCYGACCCTTGGCATGGCTGACATTCTTCCTGGAGGCTTTCTTGTTATGATCTTGCTGTGCCCTGTGCATGACTGATTGCTGCAGCTCACTCCTGCCACATCCTCAGGTTCCTGTACCCAAATCATCCTCTGATGACATTCCTGCTAATGAAGGGTACATGCTGCAGACTGCCTTTGTCCTGCTCCTCTGCCCCATCTTCCCCTTATCCCTCAAAAGGGAAACCTCGAGAAGGAATGCAGTAAAAACCATGGGAGACACAGAGAGAGAGGAGAAGGGCCTCAGGTTCCACGGCTCCAAACGAATCTGTCAACAAAATCTCATTACAGTAATATATGGTAAGTCTCTCATTGTGCTAGCAAGGCAAGCCCATCCTTGTACCACATTGTTTTGCTACCAGAATTCTTTCCCTGATCCCACCACCTCCTCCCTAATGCTGGATGGGCACAGCCTTTCCCTGTCCACTTGGGGAGASGTAGGGAGCCAGAGGGGTCCAGAACCCCCATACCTAACTAGTGGGTTCCAGACAGAGGAGAGGAAGGAAACGAGTTGGTGTGGCAGTTTTTAGAGCTGAGTTTGAGCAATTGCTGCTCTCATCTTTTGTTCATGCAGCCCTTCATGCTGAGTAATACCTCAGTTTTTTATCACTGCAGCTACAGATTTAGCAGCTGCCTTTGCTGCTTCAGACTGCAAGATACAGACTGACTGACAGCCAGTAAAGAAAGGATCCAACTTCTTTTCAGTAGCATGATATCTTTGGCACCAAAAGTATTTTCTATTTCACATTGTCACACATCATATTCAAAATGAGTGCCAGGCTCTGTAAAAGAAAAAGTTTTCTGGTTTGCACCAGAAGATCCTGAATCTAGCAGGAAAACTTTCCCAGCCTGTAAGGAGTACTGGTGASTGCTCWGTGAGACCAAAGTGAAAGTGTAAACCTGATGAGTTAAGGGGTTTTTCCTTTTGATTTCAAGTCGCACCAACTCTCTGTTATCTCATAGTGGATTTTTTCACTTAGYAAAACCTATGGGCAAGCACTTTTAAACATATATATATGTTTGTATATTTTAACATATATATGTTTATATATATAAAATATGTATATTTTTCTCATTTAATTAAAAATTTAAAGAAACATATGTATTTCAAACACTAGTAAACCTTTAAAAGAATTGACCTGAACAATTTTAAAAAGGGGTCATCTTGCTTACAAGCCAAATGTCCTTCGCAGAGGAAGTCAAGAAATGGATGAAAATAKCTGTTGAGTTTTGTGTTCACTGTGAGCATCTACTTCAAAACTTCATAAAGAGAAGGCACATGTTCTGTTCCAGTCATTGAATAAAAGAATTTATTAAACTTTTATTTCTTGGGTCATGCATCCATGAAATACATGAATGCACTATTRAGTTGAAGGTATATGAACTTGGTTTATGAAAGGGCTAATGTTTTTTGAGCCTTACATTAGCTAATGGTTAAAGCTAATCCAGAATGTTGCTGAATATGTCTGAAGCCACAAGTAAAGCTGTTTTTATGTCTGGCCTTTTGGGAAGGTARACTGGCCTGTTTTTTGACTAAACTAGATAGAAAAACCTGTTTTCATAGATGAGATTTGGACAGACATTTTCCAGTTTCCTTTTACTACTGTTGTCTTAGGTTGCATATAGATTAAAAAAAAACAAACCCAAATCAAACAAAAAACACCTCTGAATCCTGCAATACAAACAAAAGGGTCTAAAGGATTCAGAGAGTTATATTGTGATTTATTGTTCCCTGTATAATTATAGTATTCTTACTATCCCAATTATGAAGATATTGCATTAATGTATTTAAAAARGATTGACACATGAGCTGTATGTGATTCCACATAAATATTATTTGACTTTTAATGCAAGGGTATGGAAAAGCTGAGATGCCTCTGAGATAAGACGTCAGTGCTGTACCTGGAAGAAACTTCTGCAAACTAAACTTGGCCCAGGTTCAGTTTTATTGAAACCAGATGCCTTTGCAGCATTCAACTCCAGAATCCATGGTGCTTTGTCCAATCCGTGATCCCTGGGAGCTGCCGTCACCCAAGACAACCATGGGAGGGTGTCCCAGGGACTGCCACAGTGGTGCAGAAACTGTGGGCTTGGTGCAAAGGTGTGATTTTTGTGTAATTTGTAGGAGCACTTAACTCGGGGATTTCTTTGGAGGAGATAGTGACTGTAGTCTCTCTGTGCGTTGAAGGGTATTTCTGGACGGATGTTTGGAGACAGATTAGCATGAAACCCTTTGCAGTCCCTTTAAGACACMTTTCAAGACCCAGGGTTGAAGCTACACAGGGCTTGGGAGGAATTCATGTGGTGCCAGAGCTTCCCTCCCACCTCTACAAAGGGTATCCCAGGGCAGGGAAAGGCAATGGCCTGACTTGGCTTCTCCCAGCTGMCATATGGTGCCTCAATGACTGTGTCCAGCTGCCACAAATTAAGGCTGTCCCTCGGCCTCAGACTGCTGGAGGCTACCCTGGAGCTGGGCAGGGAATCAAAGGAGCGCATCCGACTGAYGCCCCAACTGTACTCTGCCGTGGCAACTGCTAAAGTCTCCGTATTTAGCTTGGGATGTGCATATTTGTATGCAACAGAGCTATCCAGTCCAGCAGTTCTTTCACTGGCTGAAAAAAAAGTTGGTTTTCTTCCCCCTTCCCAATCTGTTCCAATTTTACATCCCTGCCTGTGTCTGGAAATAGGTAACTTCACTTACTGCGGAAAGCTCTTGAGGTGTGCCATTCTGCCAATGGAAAGTTTAACAAGACAGTTTTCTCTCATGGGATTTCCCTCTCAGGGTTTGGCCCTTTTGTTTTTTTGCTGGTTTTATTTTTTTCCCCTTGTGAGTAATGGCACAACTACTCTCAGGCAGGTTTCACATGAGAAAAAGCTGCTGTGTAATGGCCTCGTTTCAAAGATACAAAGAATGAGGTAATTGGGATGTAAGTTACTGTGTCTGTCATGTCTGTAAGATTGAATGGATCCTACACCTACACTAATACAAATATACCCAGGCAAAGGGGTAAAATTCCTTCTCAGAGATGCATTTAGGGAAAATAAGACTTGCTTAATGGAAAATTGTGATGGTGTAYGGCCTGAAAGCAATCTGCAACATGAGATCAGGGCATAGGGCTGCATCCTGGCTTCCTTTCAGTGGACATAGTCCCAGTTATTGGAAGGAAACATTGCTGAAAACAAGTATAAAACTTTCTGGATCCTTACCCCATTTTGCCTTCTGTTTAGTAGCATAGAGGACCAACAAATACCAGGTTCAAACCTGGAACAGTTGCCACAGTGTTCTAGCTCAAGTATTCAGGGTTTTTTATTCTGTACTTCGCCAAAAGGAATTATTTAATAGGGAATTAATATGATGCATAGCTTGAGACACCAAGTCCGGCAGGAAAAAATTTAGATGTGTTTATTTACTTTTAAGATACTGTCCACAAGATGGGAGAGAAACAAGTCTACTAAACTTCTGAAAATGCTGAATATTTCAGTCACAAAGTTGAACACATTATGGTTTTCAGCATTCAGACTATCTAAAACACCTCAAATCTTCTCCTCCACCAAAAAAAAAAAAAAAAAAAAAAAAAAAACCAAAAAAAAGAACCCCCAACATATTTTTACCTTTTCCCTATCCAGTGCTAAAACACTGAAGTGAATTTCACCCCTATTGGTCAAAATTTTCATTTCTAAAAGTGCTTTTTTATCTTCTTATTTGTTCTGCTTCCCCTGGCTGAGTTGCTCTGAGGGAGGAAAAAAAATCCTTTTTATGGGTTACATTACTTATGCAGCAGGCATGAAACTGCAAACACCTGGTAGAGTTTCCCTTGTGTGAGCTGCAGCCTACCTCAGAGTACTTTGCAAACATCTGAAACTTATTCTGGGGATCTCAAAGGCCCTCTCCATCACTGATTGAATATTTTTATGAGATTCATTATGGAACAGCTGTGATTGATACCAGTGATCACACAATAGAGGCTATTAATGTTCGAGATGTGGTCACTGTCATCCAGAAGAATGATTATTAAATTAAGGTAAACACAACATGTATCCCGATTCCACACATATTACGCCTGTTTTTGGCAGGGAACATCTGGATGAGGTGATGCTTGCTGTAGGCATGGGGATGGTTGGAGTATTGGCTCACAAGGATGTTAATTTTGGCTAGTGAACTGAGAAGTAAAATATCTGAAAGAATTGMAAAATTAATATCAGATTTAAAATAGCTAAATGAGAACTGAATGGACAATAAAGTATTCTGTGACTGTGCTTCTGCCTTGTTGTGCATTTCCTGAAATATTTTCTCTTTGTTATTGGGGAGCCTCCACATTTTTCCTTTGCCAAGCAGTCTGTAGGATCCGTGTTACCACCTTATACTTGGAAACTCCATGCCACTGTGACTGTGGAAAATTATGATTTTTTTGGGTACAACATGAGTGTCTCTTTCAAGAGACTCAGACACGACATGGTATAAGTACCTGTAGAATTTCTGTGTGTTCTGTGTGTGTGTAGGGTGTACATGATGAGAGTGTGTGTGTGTGCACACCTCAGAACCTCTGACAAGTGAGTAACGCTGTCAGACAAGGGCAACACCTAAGAAGACTATTTGCGTACGAGGGGAATCAGCAAACAATCTACACCATAACTGATGAATAATCTCTGGGTCCTGGAACACAGCCACCAGCAGCTGAATGGTGCTAGACATAACAACAGATTAATATGAGGGGCTCTTTTCGGCAGTAGCATCCTTTGAAGGAGTCCATTAAAACATAAATTAAAAAGAAGAGAAGACCTGAATTTTTTTCTTGCTGGATTGCATCTTCGGTAGTTCTTGACATTTTGTCTCAGTACTTAGCAATTGCTACAGTTTGCAATGGGTTTGTCCCACTCTGTTTACAATAATTAATCACAAACTGGCTATGTATTAGGGACCTAAAAATCACTACTGTAATGAACTTTATTACTACTTCTTGTATCATATTTCACACTACTGCCCATTTAAAAGAGATCTGTCCAGATTGTTTCATCTCAATGGAATTATGTTGTTTTATACTTGGTGGATTCTATGAGTGGGACAGAGGAMTGAAACTGTGGCATTTTTTGACTGCTTTGATCCTTTGCTGATAGTTTTCCTACAATCTTTTTTCTGTCTAATAAAGCATAGCATTAAAAGACTAAGACACAACCTCAAAAATTATTAAAAAGTGAAAGCATCTACCTTTACTCAGTTTTTTAATAGGCAGACTCTGCTCTTTTTCTTGTTTCCTACATTTTATTTGTTCTTTAAAGCCAGTGGCAATATGATCTGCAGTTATAAAAACATCCAGTGTTTTATTYATACAAGTATCTTGCTAAGAAATGACAAATCAAATAGAAGGTTTATTGTTTCTAAAAGTGGCCAAATTCTTCTTTCAGTTACACCTGTGTGATTGTATTGAATTCAGGGCTGCTCACTGGTAGAGACAAAAATTTAGCTCATATTTTATAAATGAGTGAAGTATTTTACCAGGTTCTCCTTTCCTTCCTGTGTGAGTTTCCTTCCTGTATTACACAATACATTCAGAGACTTGATCCAGCTGGGGCTTTACAGAGTAATCTGCAGTACTCATATGCCAATCTCAAGTTTATATTAGAAAGAATCTTTAAACAGTTGTAAGTTCAACAAAACAGAAATTCAGGGTTCAATGTCAGAGAATTAATCTTTTTCCAGATGTAACAGAATCTGGTCATCATAGATGATCTCAGTTTATGCAGCTGAAAACTGCATTTCTTTAAAGTGCAATTATGCTTACATTTTACATTTGACTAATTTATATCTCTTCTCTGCAGCTACACTCCTAGAGGTGACTACAAATCAACATATGGGTTTTCTCTAATGGAGACAAAGCCCAATTATGGCAAGGCTGAGTGGTTCTTTGACATTTATATGAAGTACWCATATCCTAAGGTATGGAAAATTATCATTATTTTCAGATGGGAAATACCTGGCAGACTATTGAACACTGTCTGTGAGAACCTTTGTTGCACAATGCAACGTTTAAGTTTTACATTGCTTTCAAGCATGAGTATTGGAAGAAAAATTCAGAGAGAAAAAGTCTTGACATGCTACTTCTGTGTGCTTTTTAAAGACAAACACTTTTTTTCCTTTGCGTTCCACAGTGCTTTTAATTTGAAAAATCCCATTGTATAGGTGACTGCATCCGTCAGCATTTGAATTTCAGTGTAAGACCCCAGGCTCAGCAAATGTACTCATGCAAGGTTGTGAGGTTAATATCCAAAGTAGTCCTTTTCARTCTTGTTGCCTCCAAGGTTTTTCTAATACCCTAGGATTATGTAGTTCCACATGGAGGATGGGTAGGGTGTCTTCTATAGATCTTCTCTGCTGGTGCCWTGGAAGAGCGGAATTGCTGCTGAAAGAAGCCCACCGGAATGTTGTCCCTTACCACAGGTGCGTAGGAGCTGTCGGCAGCCAGCCGAGCCCAGTTCCCAGCTGGCAAAGGAGTCACAACCCACTGGAAACACTGGGGTTAGCACCTTCTGTGTTTTGAGGTATAAACTGCAGGGCCTTGCTCTTCAAAGTGCTCAGCCTTGTAAAACACCGTTGTTCTTGTACACTGAAGTCCTAAAGAAGACAATGGGAGTCGGCTGGCCAAACCCTGAGGTCTGGCTCTGCAGGTCTCTGGTTTTCTTGGGTGCTGTCCTTTGTTTCAAGTCCTGTTAATATCACTGTGACTCTGTASTGTACATGACTGGGAAAGTTGTGAGTGTGTTAGAATTATGGGCTGCATGGCTAGAGGAGACATGAGAGAGGGGGCCCAAATTCTGTATCTAAATAGCATAGTGGGAGCGTTAGCAAGCAGGGCTGTAATCCCAGGGTACTTAGAGCTACTGATGTGCTATGCTACCTTTCCAGCACTTTTGTGGCCTATGACAGCTCCACATCACCAGACAAGGAAGGTGATACTACTTCTGCATTTTTCAGTCATACTTCACCATAAATCCATGTTGTGTTTCCAAAACCTCCAGATTTGGGTGTGCATGGTTTCTAACCCTATTACATTTATGAGATGATTTCTTAAACCACCTGAGATGAGGTCATATCCACACCAAATGGACAGGGACAACTTGCTGTTTATCATAGCAACCAGCTGCTTGAAAAGAGTTCTCTCTCAGTCATCCTTTCAAAAATCCTACATGATCTCATAAATTTGTATCCCTTTGACTTAGCTTTGTGCTATTAACGTTCCATTCATTTTTATCTTACGGTATATGATTCAGAGAGAAATGCAGCACACAGGGGCTGCAGATAACCTGGAAAATCCTGATGGTATGAACTGCACTGTGCCTCAGAGGGTCATATTGAGTTTGGAGTGAGATTCACACTTTGCACAGCAGAGATGAAAATTCAGTTACAGGCAAACCTCTTCATTCCAATGGGCCTAAGAAATGCCCAGAAATGCCCAGAGTTAAGCATGCAAATCTGTGTTATCTGAAGTTTGAATTTAAGAGAAGATAACTCGAAGAAAAGTGGAGTTCATACCAACACATATGAATATTTTTATCATATCAGTCTGGATTTTTTGCTCTCATTTTCTGTCTTTTTCTGATTCTAGGGCACTGAGCTCTTCTGCTTCCATACGTGTATTTACTATGTCTTACAGCACAGGAATGTTCTGGGTGCTGTAAGTAAATACCCCCCAAGCAGTASAACGACCCCACATCACTTCTGAAAACCTGAAACCTCATAGTAAGACCAGTTCTGGTGATCTGTCTCCACYCCATGTTTAGAGGGATGAATATTGRTGGTATTTTTTTCTTGGTAGTGATCAGCCAGATTTTTTAAAAATCAGAAGAGGGCGTATCTATATAAATAGAAGKTTTTTTTCTCTATTTACCTGTACACTRAGTTTTATCTTAGATATAATTCCTCTCAAGCTCTTCTGACTGTATTATAAAAGCCGTGATTTAGCGCAGAAGTAGACAGAAAATGTATGTGATATTGTGTGCACTGCACAATGTTTAACACTGGAATTTAAGATGTTAGTTTGCCCGCCTGTTATTCTCGTCTTCTGTTAGTGTCACTCCTCTATGATGCTTTACAATTCATAAAASCATCCATTATTTATTTTTATTTCCCCAGGTGACATGAGGCCCCAGGCCTTATTTAATAGTTATCATCAGGCCCTGCAGTGAGTACAGAATTGTTAATTTTCTTGTAATCTCGCTTGTGAGCTGTTATGAGAGCAAGAATTGGGTGAACATTTTAAAAATGGTGAGACCAATATCTGTAATATGAGATGCAGTGGGACTGTTGTTTTAGATGTGAGGAAAGGAGAATTGGGATAAAAAATAAAAAGTCAATTAAAGGTATCTAGTAATTTGGGACAGTGAACTTCAGGAGGACTTGTCACTTTTTTTACTATAAAATTTGAATATTTAATGCCTAGCTCTGGTTTGTTAATTTTCTTCTGTGAAGGGTCAGACCTCCACCTACAGGATCTGAGTGCAGACTTAGTCACATCCCACTTAGGTGCTCACCATGGCTACTTAGGCTGGTAGCATTTTTGGCATCTTCGTCTGGACTTTGCAGATAACTTAGAGAAAGGCAGGATCATGCGAGGAGGAGTTCATCAGGTCTGTGTAAGGAAGAGGTGAAGGATGTACTACAAGAAAGTATTTTTCTTCATGGGCTATGATGGGAATAAGGACCAGTAGTTCAAGGCTGAGGCCCTGGGTCAGGTGAGGTGAACTCCTCTCAGGAGTCTAATGTTGGCAATGACAAAATTAAAACTCCAGCTCTGTCTATGTAATTTTTTTATTATCACATTAGATACAGGCAGCAATGTTGTATAACAGAGTTTGGTATAATAAATATGTATCCATTTATCACATATTCATTAGATATGTATACATATACACACTAATTTTGCTGCTAGCCACACTTTTTTTATGTATGGACATTGAAACATGAAGGCATTTCTAAGAAATTGAAGGGCGAATAATAATGCTCTTAAATTGAAATTTAGATGTCCTTCCAAAGGATTTTATATGGAATATGTAGAGTTTCACATTAACCTTTTGGGAAAACACTGCAAAGATCTTTATTACTGAACATAAACTTAGGAATGTCTGCACAGCAACAGGATGGGTACACATGTATTGCTTTGTACAAGTACTTTTAGCGTCTTTGCACTCAATACTATGGTGCTGCCTTTTATATGTCAGATGTGAAATCTAATTCTGCTCCTTCTTCCTTGATTTACTTTGCAACAACAAAAGTTCTACTCAAGGGATTACCTACATGGCTTGCAGACAACTAGTTGAGCAACTTACAAGAAGGTTATCTGGTTTCTTGATTGGCACATGCTGCTCTCCATGTCCAGAGGTCCAAGAARCCCCTTTTTTTTCTTCCCAGCAACACAAGCAGAGGTAGTGCTAATCAGCAGTATTCTGATGTCATTTGCTTTCTGCAGTAGACTCAATTGAATTCCTTGACCTTGTGAAATTTAAATCTCCTCAACTTGCAGGCAACAGAAACACAACTATTGCTGCACTACCTGTGGCATTGTGGCTTGGTTTCGTCTTTCCCCTCTCCTCTTTTTTCTCATTAATACATCTTCTTGCTGAGTAGACTAATTTGCCCTTAGTTTAGTCTGTGAACTGGGAGTGGAAATGGTAGCACTGACACGCTTCAAGAACAGCCTTGGTGACTGATAACAGCAAATATGTGCAACTTAAAGGGAAATAAACATGTAGTGGTATTCTCAGCAACTACCTTCCACCATGCCAATCCAAGCACTACCATCAAGTCCATTATGCTTCAGTTTCTGACTCCTTTTCATTTCCAAATTATTTCTATCATGACATGAGACTTATTTCAGCTCTGTCCTTTGTTAAACCTTTTGAAGAAAATTAAGGAGCATGACTTCCAGGAAGGAAGTAATTTTTTCAGAGGAGTTACTAGTGTTATGTCTACAATCTGGTTTGTTTGATTCAGAATCATCTGAGGGAATATGGTGAAGCCTCTTCAGTCAATGCTGACCTGTCAAAATATGAAACCACAATTTTTTTTTTTTTTAGAGCTCGTAAACTAGTGTACAGAATAATTTAGGGGTTTCTTCCTGACAAGAAGATACAGACAATGATTTTGTGGTTACCTGCAAAATAACACAAGTTTTTGAGGTGCTTATTCAGATTTAAGAATTAGCTGTTTGTTTATAACCAGATGAATTGTAGGTACATAATTCCAAGCTTTTGGTTTTATTTTAAATATTCTTACTCAGAAATCCAGAAACTCTTGCCAACCATAGCAATGACCCCCCACTTTCCTGCAAAAYGAAAAAAATGAAAGCAAATTGCTCACTGCTTTACTTTCTTACCATTCTGAGGCCAGAAGTTCCACAATCAAATGAACTTCCTTCAGAAAAGCTGTTTCTGTGTTGATTTTCCTTTGCATACTTTTCTAAATCATTGCATGTGCCCTGTTACTGAATATTTTAAAAAGGCTGAATATAAATTCCGAGACAATCTACTCTCATGGGTTTTTATTCAATCTGTTTTTGAATTATAGCACTTCTTGCTAATCTCTTATTGAGGGAAAGGGATGATCTAATGCTAATTAGCTTATTGGCCAATGCTTTTTAAACATTTAGCATTATAACATTATAACACTTCTAACATTATAACACTTCTCAGGATTAAAACATTCTCAGGTCAACACCGAGTGCTTTAAACACAAAACTGAGTCATTCCACCTGAAGTGTGTAAAAAGAATTACCTCTTTGCAAAGGGCTTTATTAATTCACATTGGTTAAAGAGGGAAGACAAAGCCCACATTCTTAAATTATTTATCAATAAATGAGGATTTAAAAAAATATTAATTAATTTCTAATAATAACAAATATCTGCTGCATTGATTAAGTAAAACAGGCACAAGGATTAAGATCCAAACAGGCACAGAACTTCTGGAAGTGCTTGGTGCTGCCCTGTCCCATGGCACCTGCTCATTGCATCCAGCCGGACACACCACATGAGAAAAACCCACTGCACAGAGCACTCCTACAACTGACCTAACAGCAAATATAGCTAACAAGGGAAAAACTCATGCAAATAGGGGAAGATGTCAGAACTGAAACCTAGTGTGGGGAACACAATTTTGATCCTGTGTCTCCAAAACTTTCTATAAAGTATATGTACATTGCATGCATGGATCTTTTCCAAAATCCGCGGAGTTAAAAAACAAAGAAGGGAAAATAGTTTTAAGGATTCCACTGTGTTTTGCAGCCCACTCTGTATTATCAGAGCACTACTAATAGTTAAAACGTCTATGTATGTGGGAAACAGAAAGCACTCATTTAAGAATTCTCAGTCTGTAGCCTTAAATACAAATTTCATTTACATAGATGATAAAATAATACAATAAGATACCCTTTTTGTCCAGAATTCTCAGAATAATAAAAAGAACAGTGGCAAAAAGTGCTTTAAATATATTAAATTTTTTTTAACTCTGCAAGCCTTTGTTCTCAAGAAAGAAAACTGCTTTTCCACTTCCCTGAAGCCATTGGTAATATGATGCAAAAACATCAGAGAAAATCTAATCCAAGATAGGTGCAGTCCCCAAGGGAACATGCTCTTCTTTGTTTTATATTTCCATTGGAAATCTGGGAGATTTTGCATGCAAACATCTTATTTCATGGGGCTGCTTCTCAAATTGAGAGATTAAATCTAGCGCAGTATAAAGGGCTTTTCAATAAACTGGGTTGCACAGTCTTCTGTTTACAGAAAATTGATGCATCATCTGATATGTCTGAAATTGCTAACTTCTGTTTCAGTAAAGCTGAAGGAATTTCAACCAGCCCATTATCTAATCAAGAAAAATATTCCCTTAGCATCTTGTCTTAAGGTAGCTGGCTGGCAAGCAGTGTTTGGACTACTGCATATCATGATTCATTACAGCTGCAAAATGGACTGATTTTCTTGAGAAAGTCATATTTGCAGAACTATCCATCATCCACAAAGTGTTCATAAATGCCTCAAAATGCCTACAAAACAGCTATTAAATCCTAACTTAATTTTGGTTTTTTTTCCCCTCCTCATTTCATACGCAATCAAAATTTAAATATTTGAGTGATCATTCTTGTTGAGTTCACATTGACTGCACTTGATGCAGTAGTGACACTCAGTATGAGCCACTGCTGATTTCTCAGTCCTCAGAGCTTTATGGGTCCCCCGTGCCCCATTATTAACACACCTTCCACCAAGGCAGAAACCAGCTGAGTTTGCTCAGTCCTCAGCACACTGACATGACTTGAATTTGCATTCAAGCAAAATTGCAACCCAAATTTTTCAGAGAGCAGGAGGAAAATGTGCCTGTTAGTGAGACCTTTTGAGCGTGGACCCAGCACTGCGGGGCCGGAACTTTTCTCACTGCCCCTTGGTGATGCCCCTTCCAACACGCAGAATTTGGGTCCTGCTAGACAGTTGTGCCCAGCAGCTGAAGCAGGAGTTCCAACAGCTTTGCTTGCCAAATTTGTCAGGGTACAAGCAACTGGAGAGGGCAGTGCTGTGTAATGCGTGGCTACGCTTCCCCAGGTCTGCACACCTCAGGCAATCCTTTGTCATTGCTGCTCTCAGGCCAGTGACACTCTTTAAAAYAAGAACCACAGAAACTTCAACCCAGAGCACAGAAACGAAAAAAAGCTGACACAAGCAAGGCTGAGAAGCAGGGCAGGTGATGTGTACAGGACCAAGGTCATAGCCGTGAAGACTGCAACACTCTCATTTCATCTCCTACCAAGTAAGAAAGATGTGAAAGCTTTAATTAACAATGCCAACCTTTTCTGCAGGACTTTCCATGAAGAGAGCTCAAAAGCCTTTGCTAATGAGCATCTCCTGGGTTCTCAACCAAGCCTCCCAGCACTGCTGCTTTCCTTCCTTGCCGTTCTTCTCCTCTTTGGTTTTGTGGAGAAGAGCAAGTCTCATTTGCTTGCAGGGTAGGACTGTTGACACTCCTCCATGCCTGGAAGGTGCTTGAATGTCCACTGAGGCAAGTGGAATAGAGGATATTTTTCTGGGTTTAGCTTTAAGATATGAAAAGCTGATCCCTGCTCCCAAGAGATGCAGTGAGAAATATATCTGAAGCAGAATCTGCTGCCACATATCTTCTACTAGTGTTTTTATCTTAAGGTTACTTCTGTAAAAAAAAAGTACTTTCCTTGGCAGAGAAGCCAATTAACACATGGATTTTGAATTTAGATTTTAGATATTTGTTTTAATGATAAAACCAAACTTAATCCCAAATTCCTGTAATTTTGAACAACTTCTATTTTTCAAGTTATAGCAATACTTGCTGAGCACCAAACTAGCACTCAGGCCTTAACATACCAGGCTTAGTGCAAAACCATAAAAGGTGATGAGTTCCCTGAGCTAAATACACAGGCTGAGGTAAAGAGAACATGAGATTTATACATCATGTGTAGGACAGGGCCAGTCACCTAGCTGGTTGTCCAGGTGCCAATTCACACTGCTTCTTCTCTTGGAAGGACGTTTGCTTTCAACTCACAAGCTGCKACTTCTGCTAACTGCACCACTGAAAACTGTTTCATAAAACAGAAATAAATTGATCAAGTACCCATAATAAAATCAATTAGAGCAAACAAGAGTGATGAGAGTGGGCTGCCCTAGAGGCAGCAGGGGCAGGATGGGAGTGGGCCATGCATGTCCTGCCCTTTCTGCACAGCTCCCTCAGAGGAGCAGATATGAGAACAGCAGAAAGACATCCTGCACTGGAGTCCCCCAACCCAGGACCAAATCAAAGCTTTTCTGTCAGCCTTGTGCCTTTTCTGTACTGTCACTCTGCACAGGCAAAGTGACTGTATAGGAGGCCTGGGGATGCACTGAAGATCTAGCTGGGACAACAGGACTAAGCATCCAGGAATCTTATCTTTGTTCCATGGAAATACACCTCAGGCCCTTCCTGGTCCTCTCTGACCTCACCTTTCCCACACAAGAAGTTTTTCTTGTCTGCTGAAGACAGCAAGAGGAAAACATGAAGATGCAGGCAGTGTGAGGGGTTTCAGGTGCCAGTTCAGGTAAATATCCAAACAACTGGGAGACCACCCTCCAACCCTGATCCCATGTGAATAGCACTCAGGAACTCAACCCTGGCAGCTACTCCTCTGAGTCTGGTGCTGAAGAACTCCAGGCTGTCCTCTCCTTCTGCTGGCTCTAGTAAAGTGCCACACACRCATCCCACTGAAGACTACTGATGCTTCATTCACTGAAGAAGGGCAAAGACATGTGTTTTTTCAGTGTGACACAACACTTCTGATAAATTTCACCTGTGAAAGGATTTTTGTATAAATAAATGTGTGCAGGATGGTGGGACAAGGAATTATGAGCTGACTACTACCCAGGATCCTGTCAGCTCCACAGGAAAAATCATCCACTGGAACCAGTGCCATGGCCTACCCAGGAAGGCCAAATCTCACACCAGGTTATGCAGTCACTCAGGCTCTGTTTAATTAATTGGAAATATTTCCTGAGGCAGAACTGAAGCAGAGGCTTAATCCATTGACATTGGGCAGAACAGCAAAACCCTACAGGGTGAGAAGAGAAAATCCCAGATGTGTCTCTCACAGGCCGGTCCCTGTTTTGGTGACTGCTAACTTACTGCGCTTTCTTTCCCTTATTGCTGAAAATGTCAGTGATGTAAGAAAGGCTTGTGGCCATCTCCCCCTCACACACCATAGGGTTTGATCCTTGAAGGAGGTGGAAATGATCCATGAAGAAGTGCCTTGGAGGCCATTGCTAACGTGAGGGGGAGACTCCCTCTTTGACTGGGAGGTGACGCTAGGAGAGCTCACAGGCTGGAAATGGAGGGTAAGATAGGAATGGAAGCCTGCAGCTGGGGAGCAGAGGCTAGAGATTACTTTTTTATTATTTTATTTTAAACATATGTATTAATCATGGCTCAAAGCAAGGATGGCAATGGGAAACTGCAGCTGGAATGGGTAAGGCAGGAGGAGGAGGTGATTTTTATTTCAGACATAAATTATGTATTAATTGTGGCTTGAAGGAAGGGTCAGTGTGGGAATCTGTAGTGCAGGGAGGACAAAAAGGAAAGATGATTTCAATTGTAAGTATATTTATTGAAGTGTAACTCAAAACAGGGGCTGGATGGGAATCTGCAGCTGGAACTGATAGGGCAAAGGAAAATATTGCTTTGGTGGAGGGGTGTATTTTAAACACATGAATATGTCCTTAGCTCAAAGCAGGCACAAGGGTGGGAATCTGCAGTTTGAGGATGTCAAGTAACATCTTTATGTCTTCTCAGGTGCATTCAGAGCTTGCGAAGGTTGCTGAGCTGACTGCTAGAGCTGAAACACCATCTGTTCCCAGAGCAGGATAATTCAGGATTCCCTAGCAGCCCTCCAGTTCCCTGCTGCCTCTCGAGAGCCCGCTCTGCCTGACAGATGTGGATGTGCCGACGTGACTGCCGGAGTGGAGCTCACAACGGGTGAGCAAGGCGGCTGGCTCTGAGCGCAGCAGGAAGCTCCACTCAGGGCCACCAGTTTGGCTCAAGAACCACTGCTGCCACCCTTACACCACGGTACAGCCCAGTTTTCCTGCAGGGCAGCAGCAGTGGGGATCATTGTGGCCACTCTGCCTGGCCTGCAGGTGATGGTTCAGCCCCCACTGCCTTGGCAGGCCACCATTCCTCATGCTGATGGAGAGTGATCTCCAGGCTGTGTACTTTCTCTGCAAAGAACATCAGATGGGACCAGCTGGGAGTGGGGCTGTCACTCTTGTGTTGCCTGTGCTTACTCTTGTCTGGGTGACAGGAATAGTCATTCCCCTGGTATTAGCCTAAAGGAGCTGGCTGGCATGTTCTGGAAACCTATTTTGTTGAAGGAGGCATATCTTTGATTTCAAACAGTGGTTAGAAAGACAACAAAAGTGCTTGTGCCAATTAATATTCACACATCCCAGAGACAACAGTCTCCTGTCTGAAGCTCTGGTCTGAAACCTCATGTCTGGCCYTGTGCAGGAGCATTACAGTTTCCACAGGCTGATGTCTGTGACAGACACTAAACCATGGATTTTTTTCAGTCCATCATTGCAAAATCCCCTGTGCTGTGTAATTTTTCACTAACAAACTGTGAAAACTGTTGAAACACTAAGGGAGCTTCAGAATGTAATTTTAATTTTTTTAGATAGTTAGCTCTAGTGTTTGCTTCTTTGTTCCAGAGAGTAAAAAAAAATAAATTATAGAGAAACACTTGATTCCAGGCTTTGCTTCACATGCTTTTCATGAGGCGTACCAGTGTCTGCTTTCCTTCTGGCTCTACAAAATGTGCCACTCTACCTGTGCTGCTGCTTTCTTTTGAAATTCCTGCAAGTGCGAACCCTCTTCACTCATACTGTGCATATTTGTGTACATTATGTATATTATATAGTTTACTTTTTACTCTGTAAAAGTGCATGCTTCCCAGTGCCTAGCACACTCAGGAAAAGTTACTCCTGAAGGAGACTCAATGTGTCTGAACCATCACAATACAAAACTTCTCAGTAGGCTCCAGAGCTTTTTAGTTACCTAAAAAGCTAAGTTACCTAAAGCTTTTTAGTTACCTACATGGCATGATGCTAAGTGGTGAAGGAGGCAGGAGTTTTTGGCACTTAGAGGAAGATTAGTGTTGTGCTCATCAGTTGTGCCTGACTTTGCTTTATACATGATAGACAATCACTGACTGATGAGCTGCAAATGAGAAACTGGTCAGAAAGTCTGAGGAATTGGTCAGAATGTTTAGCATTAAGTTATGCTGTTGACCATTTGTTATACTTCAGGAATGCACGTTTTGACATAAACACTTAATTTTACCTTAATTCATGGCAGCCGTGGACACCCTGAAGAGAGGCCTTAAAAGGTTTCTTTTCCTCTGAGTGAGACAGCAGATCTTTGCTGCTTTTCTTGGTCAAAGCAGAGTTGACATCCATCTTATTTCCCATCCTCTAGATCTCAGATCTCCTCCCATCCCAGTGCTTGGGGCTGTTCTTTGCCTGTGTTAGCCTGCAAAATTATGGCAGGAAGAAATGGCCAGAGTTTTCAGGCAATGTACTGTGCCAATCTCACAGTCAGTCCTTGACTCAGTGTTAGCCCCTTTCAAAAGCTCATCCTGACTTTCTCCACCTCAGCGAGCAGGGGAAGACAACCTCATAAACTCAGTATGTGGCAAAGGCTTCACTCTATCTGTATCTGAGTCCTTATTTCAATGCTCAAAACCTCAAATTGTTATGAATTCATAACAGTTTAAGCCAAACTTGCTGGAGCTATTCTATATCTTGTGAATTAATAGGGATTTCTAAAAATGATAATCAAACTGGCTTACTTTTATCCTGTTCTTTCTTCATTCTCTTAAAAAGAAAAAGGTTTTTTTTCTTAATTTAAGTTTGAACTACAAGCTTGATTTTTCCCTCATTGTAAAATTAAACAAATGGGGGGGGGGGAATAACTTTATTTTTAGCTTCATTAAGAATGGGTCAGCCATGAACACTGAAGAAAATGGAGTATCTGTTGAATTTCAGATCTTAGTAGTATCTACTTTCTATTGCAGATTCTCTGATTTTACTGGTTTTATTCATGCTAGCATCAGCCAAACTTCCAACTTTTATGTTACTAACTTTTTTGTTTCATGGATCAACAGCAATGAGATTTAGGTCATAAAATAATTTTAAATTTCCACCTCTTCCAAAATGACATGACTTTTCTCTGATATTCACACATGGAAGCCAGCAGCCAAAATATAAGAGAAAACAAATAAAAGAGCATTAAAACTATAGCCTAATTTTTGCATGGTTGCAAATATAAACTGTAACAGTTGATTGTGGGAGTATCTAAAAGGTGTGCATGGATTATTCTAAAAAGCTTAAGAGCTTTTTCTTCTATTAAAGATGGTCCATAGATAATTCCCTATATAAAGGTTTAATAAAAAAGCAAAGTCAAGCACTTCTGACTGTGATACATCCATGGTTCATTGTCTGAATACTGTTTGGAGATGTGTTGCGGTGGCTGTTTTCATTCATGTCTGTTGTGTAGCTCTGAGCCAGGATGCTTCTGCCTCAAAAATTTTATAACTGATGATATTTAACAGAGAAATTTAAAGGGGATGTACTTGCACTCAAGAGTCCATAGTATTGAGTTTTTAGAAGAAGTTCAAACAGCTGGAGTAAGCTCAAATCAGCAAATGTCAGTGTGGGATGGATAAATAAATTGTCTGCTGTTGAAATAGACACCAATCAGTGTGGGTGGTTTGGAAATAATGTTCTTACCCTCTGAAAGTTTTTAATATTTTGAAGAAAGTTAAGAAATTTTGAAGATATTTTGAATTAAGATATTTTGAAGATAAAACAGAGATGACAACCATCAAACATTTTATTTGGTCACCCAAAGTGTTCAAACCAGAAAAATTTCACACTGAAAAGGGCAGGGTTTTTAACAACATCAAAATACTGTATTTTGATATCATCAAAGTTTTCCCAAATATTCCCAAATTTCAAAGGTATTTTGATATCTTCAAAAGATTTTCCCATTTTCCCCAAATGAGAAATGTTCAGAAGTGATCTTTTTCCATAAAACATTGATTTTTTGTTCACAAATGTGTATTTGCTAAAAAAAAACAAAAAAAAACCAAACAAAAAAAAACAAACCGAAACCAAAAAAACAACAACAAAAAAGCTTCCTAAATTCCTACTAGCCAGTGCTTCCTTAAGTTCTCATTTTGAGCATGCTTATGATGCTAATGTAAAGAGACAGGTCATCCGGATTTAAGTTTTCTTTCTTGGCACTCTCATTGGCTTTCTCTGTAAAAGCAAGGGTTTACAATGAAAATTATATATTTCTCTTGAATTTTATGTGTATCTACAGTTCTTCTTTTTCTGTTGTGTAAAACAGCAATTTTAACTGTGTGAACTCTACAGTTCAAGACACAATGAACTTTTAACTCCCATAAGCAAAATCAGAGCATGATATAGCTCATATGGGTGCAATTTTTGCCTTCTCCAATCTTCCCTTGGTTCTCTCTGTCATCCTTTTGCAGTGCAGTCAAGTTGTGTGTTGGATCTCACTGCTTCCTGGGTTCCCAGGCTTTGAAGCCTTACTGTCCTCTAGTTCCTGGCTCTTCAGAACTCATCCTCAAACCTTTGCTGATCATACTGTCTGTGTTATACTTCCCTGGGGCTTCAGACTGCCTATTGATATTTTCTCTTTCAGATCCTCTTCTCAACTTCTGCTGATTTCTCTCAAGCTTGAATTCATTCACATCTAAATTGCTCCAACTCAAAGATTTTAGAGATGTGAGGAATGAGAATCTTCTTAGATTAGACTATCATATAAAACATAATACTCAAAGCACAAGGAAAGCAAACCATGGCAAAAATTACATTCCCTCCCACCTCCCCTCCAGTAGAAGCATTGCAGCTTTGCAGCATTGTCTAGCTAAGGACTATATATGGGATCTAGGCTTTCAACAAATAGTAAGAATTGGACTAGCAAATGACATTAGACATGGGAAATAACAGGGAGGATGAAACATATGGTTCCGAGGTGTTAGCAATGCAAACACTTCTTTCATGGTGATGCTAACAGGCAAATAACCCTGGAGAGAACGTGCTGTAAGCATAATGCAAAGCTCATGTAGGACTAATGCACTAAAATATTAGCTTCCTATCCCCAGAACTGCACAAGGCAGGCACTGTGCTTATTGCCTCTGTAACTCATAGAAGTTTGTGAGATTGCCAGCACAAACAGTAACACAGGAAAAGCTAGGTGTATGCAAGAAACTCTTGGTGTACATCCAAACAACAGAAGGGATCCAGGGCGAAGAAGCATGAATGTTAATAATCTTGCCAGAGATCCTTTCTTCAAGGCTAATAGTTCAGTAACCTCCTTTGATGTATGACTTGAATATATCACAGCATCTGTGTGCCTCCAGCACCTCCCTTAATGCACGACTACAGCCAGAATTAATTAGTAAGCAGGAGCAGGAAGGAGCAAATGACCCTGTATGATGCAGATCAGTTTGTTCGTACTGGTAGTGCAGCACTACCAATAATTTCAGCAGAATTTTAATAAAGCACACATAGTGGCTGATTCCCAGTAGCCAAAAGTCTGTGGTAGACTTTCCGCCCCATAGCCTTTAATTATTCATCTCTGTGAACAACAAAATCCAGAGATGCCTAAGGTACTGGACAAATCCCTTGACCTGCTCAGACAAGAGATGAATGTCCATCTGATTCATTCTTCTATTTACCTGTCAGTTTCATTACTCCAAATCTAATTAATTTTGTTTGCACTGAGGGATAACACTATCTTGCAAGTGATCACATCAGCAGTGCAGGGAATTCAGCTGGGCTTAATCTAAAAGGTCTCAAGGGAGAAGCTGGATTCCACTTGCACTGCTGGAATTAGTGAAAGTTGAAGTTTAACAGTCTTTGCCCATGCTTGGCTATAAGCTCTGTAACCATGAATTGGGATCTGAAAGAAATCCAAATTCTCAGCTCCTGTTGTGTTTTCTGTCTGTAAATGGGACATAACAGGCAATATGATTGACTATGTGTGAGAGAAAAAAAATTCCTCTTTGCAGTTTTATGATTTTTCTTTTTTGAGGATCACAGAAATACACCTAACATAGAGAGAAGATCGTTGGAAGGGAMAGACAACTTTTCTCTATGTACAGTCTTACCATTAAAATTCTTTGTAACACCTTCTGATGTCTTTTATGTGGATATTAAGTATTTTCTTCAACACAGCTCCTTTTCCATTAAAACCTTTTGTTCATTTCTCCATGCTACTTTATCGTCCTTATTAAGAAAAAGAATGAAACTTCTTTTTCTTCACTTCCTTTCTTATGGTTTAGGCTTGTGATGATCTTAGCCAAACATAGCCTGCTGGTCAGAGGAAGACCAGTGGTGGCTCTTCCCTTTTCTACTCCTTTTCTGCACATGCTCCCCTTGATTATAACTTTAATTAAAACCAAAGAAAGCCTGAATTCTGTGAAATGTGTAGCCATTTTACCCAATTCATTTTTGTCACAGTATATTGCTATCTACTGTTTGCTTCTGTTTGAAAAGAAGGATTCCCATTCTGACATTGTAATAAATACAGAGAAACCTCAGTCCAACTGCAGCCTTTGAACATTATTGCGGATAATAACAATTACTCTTAGCAGTTATATAAAGTATCACTTTCATGCCTAGGAAAAAATTCCAACTTCTATTGGAAGTTGGAATCTTCTATTCTACCTTATGTGATCAGCAAGATTGCTGTGCACCACATTTATATTTATAGAAGTGGAATCACCACCATGAAAAGATGAGCGAGAGAACAAATAAATACTCTTAAACTCAGTTTTCCCAGTCTAAAGCAGACTAAGGAAAAACCATTTGAGATCAAAACTATCGTTGAAGCAGTAAAACTAATTCCCCAGGCTAAGCTCAGTGACTTATTTCAGTGGGGTTATACTGGGGTGAGTTTGGCCCATTATTTTTTAATTGCTTACAAATGTGTCTGCCTAGTAAACTATCCTGATAAAAATAAAGGACTCTCATAAACTCCTCAGGCAGCAGCAACATCCAAAGAATCGCCAAGAAGTGGCTACTGGTGAAGCCTCATCTCTCCATCTCTAAGCACACGAAAAAAACATATAGGAAAAATGTTGATACAACCCCAGAGTGAATATCAGACAAGACAGAAGACAGGAGAGCAGAACTGCAATCACATGGCCAATCTCACTGTTGCCATGGAGCAGCCATGGTGAACAACCAGGTTGGTTGTCTCACCACATGGACTTTCATTCCCACTTTCTTTGGTCCAACACCCTTCAGAGCTGGAGTCATATTCTGGTGCTTTCTAGCACTGTAGGTTTGAAAGACATACTCAAAAAACTCTGCTCTCTCTGGAGCTCATATCAGTCTTCACATTGCACCTGTCCCATGGCTCACTACTGGATGCAAAATGGGAATACGCTCATAAGGGAATCTCACCAACACCTCCAATGGAAGGCACAATGTGGATTAGTTCTCTCAAAATTTGTTTGTGGGATCCAGTGACAGAGGCTTGGAGCTGCAAACAGCAAGGCTTAGGAAAGTACCAACCCTAGTCAGAACCTCTACATGATCATTTCGAAAACCTCTGGATTGTGATTTGGCTTCTGTTGTGCTGGGTCTCTTCACCATGTCTGAGCCAAGGCACGGCTGAACTTCACACTTAGTATTTTGTTGCATTTTTCAGTGAAACCCTCTGTAGTAGACCGGTCAGAACACAAAACAGGCTCCCTTCTTTGTCTTCTGCAAATCACAGGAGAAAAAGCAAGGTGGTGTTTCCATTTGGGATTGCGCCAAAAGGGTACTGATGATCCTCACTGGAATTTCTGTAGGTCAAAGAGAAAAGGTCTTGCTGTGTGCATGCCATAGATGTTAGACATGTGAAATAGAAACAGGAATGGTTGTTTTGTTCCAACTGAAAAGAATTCCTGGACCCAGAGGTCTCTGGAATGCCCTTCTGAGGGTGTGGGCTCTCACAAATTTGAAATCCTATATGCCCAACTAAGACTAGATTTTTTTTCCCTGTATGCAAAGTTTCATACTGGTAAAAAGGAGATAGATAGGATTTTAATGTTAAGAGGACTAAAGGGATTTAATATGTGGGGCTTTTAAGTGACATTCTTTACAATATTTTATAAAACTAGTTGCTTCTAAATCAAACAGTTCAAAATCCTATTTTTGCCTCATAAACTCTAATAACAGAAATACCTCCTTGTTGTCAGTTTTATACCCTGAATGCTTGACAACATCTGCAACACAAAGATGGTTGAATTTCAACTGAAATACACATGAGTGTCTGTGGGTCCAGGGTAGTTCATGAACATCAGTGAAGGGGTTTAAGAGACAGGTCAGTGATACATAATGTTACTACTGCCACTGCCCTGAAAATGCCAGCTGTTASAAATAACCGTGACTACAGATGTTCACACCTCCAAGGTAGGGTGCTCTTGTAATGGTAAAACACAGACAGCCATTTCTCTTTGGAGAACAACTTTGCTCTAGTATCAGTCTAGGTGATCACTAAGTCAGATTAATTGAATGAAATCTCTGTAGCACCTTGGCCATGCAGGAGATGAGCAACAGTGCAGCCCCTTGAGGCTGCTATATCTCGGTTTGAGACAATGTTTTCAGGGAAAAATGTTGCAGAGTAAACATTTCCTCCGAAGTGAAAAAATTGATAATTTTTTTTCCAACAATATGAAATAGATGTTTGGGCAAAAGTGAAGAGAAAAAATAAAGTAGTTTATTAACAAAACACAGCGCCCACAGGACACAGATTAAAATTAACTGTTAGATATTTAAAAATCAGGGACACACACTGCCCCCTCCCCCTACAAACCTCTTGGCCATGTGGTGTGGAGAAAATGGTGGCTCCTGTCCCCGGGGAAAAAAAGAAACAGAAAAAAAGAGTCCACATGGCCGGCCCAGCAACAGTGGCAACCTGGTGGCAGTCCTCATTGTGGATGTAACAGAGGGCTCGGTGTGTTTTTCTGTTGCGGACTTGGCTTCCTCTGGACCCCAGGACAGACCCACTGGCTTGTCTCCACCAGCCACCRAATTACTCCAGAAGAATCACAGGAGCCACAGAGGCACAGAGAAAAAACTGCCCAAGCTAACAAATCCGAGCTAGCTAAACAGCAACAACGTAACTCCCCTGCACGCAGAGAGCAGGACATTCTGCGGTGCTGAGCTGAGCTGCAAAAAGCAAAGGGCTGCGTGGCAGCCCCAGTTTTTAAACTGCCCAAGCCTGTCGGAGCGACCATTTGCCAGGAGACGGGAGAGACACAGAAATRACCTTGTAGATGTGGTGTAACGTGAACCTTCTCTCAAACTTTATTGCGTGCTCCGGAGGGTTTTTATACCCAAGGTTTCTAACGGTAACAGCAGCTAAACTTAACGCTCTTTCTAACGGGAATAGCAGTAACTTAATGTTAATAAGCTCCTACTAATGATGTATAAATCCTTATATGGCAGTTCTGTCATTGCAGGAGGTGTGTGCTGACTCCCCTCGCCATACAGTTACATTGGTGGTTCTCACGGCCATGAGGGTACTCGAGACAGGCTCTACTGGAACCATTACAGCCTGCTGGCTGCTGACCAACAATGGCCAACGGTGCAGATTGTTCCAGAACCTTCACGGGCCTTCTCTCCCCTTACCAGGCCTAGGCCTTAGACAGGCCTACCACACAAGCCGCCCTGCCCCTTCTTCCCGGCTGGATTTAAAGGAGCAGACACCTTGTAGGCATTACAAGCCAATGAATATAGGAATACAGGATTGGCACAAAATCAATCCAAGACATTCCACCCCTTATTCCATATCCGTCTGCTTGAAGCCCAAACTAATACATTCTAAGTCTAAACACACACAAATATATACGTATATACAAAATAGTGGCAGTGACATTGAGCAGGCAGTAATCATTGGAATCCCAACATTACAAGCATTTTTCACTCAAAATCAACCCAAGACAAGCTGTCACAGGGGCTGTCTGGGATCAGCTGTCTTCCTTTTCTGTTCAGGTTTCTGTTTGAATTTACTGCTGACCTGGCACTCAGTGCTGCAAAATGAGGATGCTGAACCTATCCAGCCAGGCTGCTGTAGGAACACACCAGTCAGCAGGGAGAATGCTCTGAGACCCTATGTGTGGCTGTAGGTACAGGGAATTCCAAACTTTGTTCAGGAGCAGAGTGACACCAGATCATGCCTGCCTGATTCCAGCCTTACTGTGCAGCTAATGCAGGCATACTGCATGTTTATGCACTCAAATGCCTCAGGTCATCTCTGAGTTAGCTGGRCTGCAGGGCCATCACTGTTGGCAAATCCTATTTTAGAGGGTCACTCTTGAAAGCACTCTTCAGAGATGCTCTTCCCTATTATTCAAATTCACACTTTTCTTTTTTTCACGTGTTTTTTGTTTCTATTCTCCATTTCCATTGCTGATGAAAGGACTGAGTCTGCACATGTTGGCTATTTTGGCTCCCTTCATGTTCATGAGTTATGTAATTATGCTGTGGTTAGAGCTACAGAAGCCAGAGAATGCATTACATGATTATAGTACACGGAGTTACCAATATCTAACTGAATGCTTTTTAATGTATTAACATAAAATTTGGGAGCCAGAAGTGATATATTTACTATCAGCCTCTCTCCCTTTTTTCAGTGGTATGGAATGAATGTAAAGGCTGAAGAGGGGAAAGTGTAGTTTCTGATACCAATTCCAGATGTTCTGCTAAAAGGTGCTGTTTATGAGAGGATATTATTGGGAACAGTCCTGACCTAATACCTGAAGGATTACCTTAACTGTACATTACACACATACACRCTCACATATATGCATACATACTCACACCAGCAATTTGAGAATTCTACAAGTCTGGAGGGGAAAATGTGAAAAACACTGGATCAATGAAAATAGGACAGTAAAAATATCACTCCTCAAGTTTAAAGCAGAAATATAAAGGGTTGGACTCTCTCACTAAATGCCTCAAATTACCAAAAGACCACTTGGCAATCTATTATTCTGTGATCCTTAGCTCTTGCCAAAATTCATGGAGAGAAGATCTGAACCTCAACTTCAATTTTGGTTCAGTTTGATTCAGTCAGAAACAAAGCAGAGTTTTTCTGAAAATTTCCATCCAGTCTGCAAAACCACACTGGACATTGCAAATCTTCTGAGATTGACTCTTTGCTGGTGATTGGACACCCTCAATTTTAATCTCAAGTGATAAAAGACCAAAAACTGAGAGAAAAAATGGAAGTGGAGATTGTCCATCCTTGAGTGATATTTGCTCAGCCTCTTGGTGAGTTCAGGGCTGAGTGGAATCTGAATAATTCAAACACAATTAAAATTGCGTCATCCATTTTTAACAAATAAGGACCGAATGGAACTATTCAAAGATTATAGTGAAAAAGTTAAAGAAAACCCTGAAAAAACAGCCGGGGGCAGGTGGCCTCTTCACTTTCATTTGCCACACTTCCATCCCCTTATTAGATACATGAGAACAAAAGTGTGCGTGACGCTTTGCAGCCACGTAGGAAGATGCTGTGGCTCACTGAAATTTCTCTTAGACTCCTGAGGGTAATGGGACTCCATGTGTGTCTGGGCTGCCTGCACTGCACTCATTAAAGATTGCATTATTTCCTGAATAGCTTGTACCTATTCACATGCCATAGGATAATTCCAATTACCCTGGAATGAAACAGTGAAACAATGTTGGGAAATGAAGAGTTTCAAACCAAGGGTTTGGAGATTAGATTGGGATATGTTTCAGATAGATCCTCACGTATTGAAGAGTGTGTTTGTTTTAATGACAACTTGAATACTGCATCACCTTCCCTGATAGGGAAGCAATTAAACCTTCAGATATGTCAATTAGCTACTGATGGGCTGATTTCCTGTTTGTTAGTGTACCATTAGAGAGTCATACAGCTCTGGAAAGTTTCAAGACTGCTGTCTGGGGCTTTTGCACTTCAGGGACATTTCTTGCAGACATTAAAACCCTGCTTGATTCCTCATCATTAAATATCAGCTGAAGTCTGTGAGCAGAGGAGAACTTCAATCTTGAAACCAGGAAAACTGCAGAAAGTGAGCTGCTACCTCATTATGATCATAGAGTCAATAAAGTCACCTGATGGCAGATTTAGAGGAACTCATTAGGAGATGGAATTTGGTTGTGCAGACAAGCTGCTGTGCTTCTGGAACCAGGCCCTTTCATTAAGGTCTTCAAATAGGATACAACGCAGAGGGAGGGGGAGCCTGCAGGGCATTGTAGCTTTAAAGCAAGGCAATAAGGATTCTATACGCATAGAGCACTCTACATTGCAAGGCAAAGGAGGTAAGCTCTTAGGCGAAATTTAAAAGAAAATAAATGAGAAAGGAATTTAAGACACCTATATGTCCTTAAAAGTGATAACTTGTAATTCTGACAGTGTGAAGGCTATGAAATCCAATGAGAACATAGTGCAGCAGACCTTTTATTACCTAATCTCTAAGGCAATTCACTAATTTCTTATTCTTGGAAATTAACTATTTTTAAACAGAATTGAATTAATCAAAGTCAAACAAAACCAAAACTTTTCATGTGGCCAATGCATTTTACCTTTGTTTTCCCAGCCTGGTTGTTGCTAAAGCAATTGATGATCATTGCACCTAGCACACAGCTTCTAATAAGTGGGCTGTGTTCCTGCAGCACGTGGCCTTACCTCAGAAAGGTGAAAAGATAAAGCTCCTAAAACGTATCAGCCTAAGATACATAAGTGATAGAGATGCCCTGTAAAGCCAGCCCAGAGCAGGAGAAACTGTCTTTTAAGCAGCGTGCACCCCAGTGAGCTGCTGAGCTGTGTGTGTAAAAGTAGAAATAGGTGCTATAATTCTGAGCCAGAGAGAAAACCACCACTAACAATTCCCTTTTTGAGAATCACTCATGTATCAGAAGTCTAGCTGTAAAGAGAATAAAGGTCTTGAGTTCTTTCACTGCAATTTTGGTTACGGCRAACTTAGAAAGGAAGCGAATGGAGTGGAGCAGCTTAATTATAAGAGGGCTTGCTGTGGTTACTTTAAAATCTTGGATACAGTGTAGGGTACTTTTTCTCCCAGCCATGTCTTTAAAATTAAAGAAAGTCGGGAGTGTTCTGGACAGGCCCCCAGAAAGTACACAGTCTGTGCAATGTGTATTTGAGCTGCTATTTTTTTCACCATCCTACATCTGCCTTCAAAATATTTAGCATAAAACTTTGTTCAATAGCATTGCAGTGGAAGGAAACACTGAACAATTTAGCTCTGCTAGTGAGATTGGTGCATGAAAACAGTARGCAAATAATAGATTATTGCAGTACCACTGAATTGCTTAAAAAAAAAATAAATTAGAAACCTGGAGAAAATAAATATGGATCTTTTATATGCTGGAAGCTTGAACCAACTTAAACTGTCTGATAGTCTGTTTGCTGTAACTGACTTGGCTCTGTAAGCAGTTCCAAAGCCATGTTTCTAGAAAATACAGTCTGTGTTTAGCTTATAGGTATGAATATGTAAAGGTCTTTACTGATGTGTTGTATGCCTGCCATGTTCCTGTTCCTGTGCCTGGCTGTCCAAGCCTGAACAGGCTGTCTAGTCTTCCTTTCTGCATTCACTGTAACCAGCAGGAGGTTTCTTGAAAACGTTCATACTAAATGTTAAAAGAAATCACTCTGCCCTGCTTGTTCATTTGCTTCTCAGAGACAGCCTTGTGGATGAGTCTGCTGCTTTTCCTTATGTTTTTTTTTTCCTCATTTGTGTTACCACAGCACCTTCCAGGCCAAATTGTGGTCTAGAACCAGTGTGCACTGAGTGTTGGAGAAACATGAAACATCCAGGCGCTGAACCAAATGGCTTAAAATAATGTAATCGAAATATAAGAGCAGTGGCCACAGATGGATAAGAATAAAGGAATAACAASACCATACTAGAGGATGTTTTCCATGTGCCTGTCAGCTAGCCATGTTCAAGTTTTTGGCAATGGAGAATTTTAATAAGGGATTCAAAGGAGGATAACAGTTGGTTTTATGAATGCACATGCAGGCTCTTCTCAAGCCTGAGGGCCTTCAAGGGAGAAAGCACAAAAGATGCTTGTAGGACAATTTAACAAATTGATCAATTGAAGCTGGCATCTGGGGCTGACTGATGCTGGGCATTTATATTTTGATAGTGAATAAAAAGTGACAAGTTGGGAGTAAGCCATGAAGGGCTTTGCAAGTTAAGAGAGTCACAATAAGCTTGATGTCCCAGAGGAAAAAGGAAGCATTGAAAGGGTTCAAAGATAATGGGTATAGTCAGAACAAYAGGCCAGGAAAATGATTTATATTGCTGGGATCTGAAATGAGCAGGGCAARAGTGCTTTTGTGAGGGCCAGAGAAAAGGGCACTGCGCTAATCGAGATGAGCGTCAGGACAAGAACTTCAGCAGTAAGAAGAGACAATAAAGACTATTGTTTAGAGAGAGCATGTRGAAACACGGTGTGGGCTGAATCGGGAACACAGACCCAAGCACAGGACAGGATCTCATGCTTCTGCATGTGGATATCCAAGGCTGAAATCTGTGCTGCTCTCCACAATCAAAGATGAAGATAAGGGAGAGGATTTGTGAACATTCAGGGCTTTTATTCACCCTTAGTGTGATATACAGAGACTTATCAAGACTGTTATTAGATAGAAAGACTTGTGTCTGGAATAAATTGTCATGAGCTCTGATTCTGTATTACGGAAATTGTGATCTGTTTGCATGAATGAGTGAAATTATCCACAATGGATAAAAGATGAYGAGAAGGGAATCTTGTGGAATGCCTACAGAAAGCGGAAGAAGGGTTGATACTTTGAGGAAAAAAAAAGGGGAAGTACTGGGAACAAAGAAAAGAGAGGTGGTCAAGAGGAGTCTGTTTGATAGTGTTTGTAATATTCACAGGGCCAGGAAGGTGAAAATGTAGTAGGAGAATTGAGATTTAATTAGGGATCTGCCATTTATGGTTTCTGCAAGGCAAAGGGGGAAGAGAACAWATGGGGAATATAAGGTAGTGCCAGAAGGAAGGAATTCAGGAAGTTATTGTACAGAGAAGCTTTAGTCTATTTACAGGGAAAAGAGATGGGTGGAAATTATAGATGTAAGTGAGGTGAAAGGTGGCAGATTTTAGCTAGGAGAAGAAACCAGGTACTTTTGTAGGGCAAGAAGAAAAAAAGAGCCATATGAGAATGAGAGGTGAATGAAAAAGGAAGGGAGCAKACAAAAGCAAACACTGAGACTGGAAGAAAGGGTAGGATGAGGTCACTATAACAAGTGAAAGGTCATCTAAAAAGAATGTTAAACAAAATATCTGMTTTTTAAATATATCTTACAGGCTATTTGTGGGAAATGCATTTGGGAATAAAGATCCACAAGAATTTGCCCTGAAGATCTGCTTTGAAGACCTAAGCACATGAAGTCAAGAAACAGAAACGTAGACAAATAAGACACGCTAATTGAAGCAGCTCAGTTTTCAGTTCAGGTTTCCTGTGAGGAACATTTGTAAAGAAAAACACATTTCTTGAGAGGGGAAGACTACAGAAAAATAAAAAAGAGGTTCAGAAGACGTATGTGTTACTGTGGTTGTACTGACCTGTTTTAAAGGTAGAAGACTATTGGGGGGTTCAGAGTGAGAAATAAGGGGTTCATTTTCCATCAGAATAATATTGAAGGCTACACTGTGTTCACAGCAACATTCTGCACTAATACATGTCTTTGTGGTTTGGATTTTAAAATCTCAAGCACATCATGGTCTCATCCTTCCTAAAGTGATACCYCATTGAATTGCTTCTAAAACTTAGTTCAGCAGAAAATTCCTTAAAATCTAATGTTTTAAAAATTTTCCAGAAGCCTACCCATTTCAAAACCCTTCTGACAAAGCATTAATGATATCTTCATGAAATCTTTCCTGTTTTCCAAATGTCTTGCCTGAGTGCCTGCTCAGGGAGCCAAGTCTCCAGRACTTCTTGCCCTCTGAGAGCAATTCTTAGCTGAAAGAGGGGGGCAGAAAACTCAGAGTTTAAGCTTCCAAATTTTACCCAGTCTCATTGTTTTGAAAGCAATGATTTTAAATACCTTCAAATAGTTTTCTTTTCCTTCTTTCTGCGATTTCTGATGTTTATTCAAAAGTGAAATTAATTCTTTTTCCTCAACATTTCTGAACATGTTGCAGAACAAAAATACCAGCTTTTGAACACAATAAATGCTAAACAAAAAAGTGAAAAATTGACACATGCCTTTCAACCATTAAGAAACCATTCAAAATGAGACATGTCTTTCTTGCACATTGTCAAATGTGTGCATTTTGGAGGAAATTCTGCTAAATTAATGAATGAGTCAACTTCACATTAAAACTTCCATTGAATAGTGCCTGTATTGCAATACTGAACAAATGTTAATTATGTCATGTGCAGTAGAAGAAAATTAGCTGCAGTTTGGGTGAGGGGAATGTATAATTTGTTATTCACAGGGCTTTTCAGGGAATGGCAGAAACATCTGACTTCCTGATTTTATAGTTGAATTTGTGGATGAATCAAATTATCAGGACWAATAACCGTATAGAATTAGCAAATTAATATTTTGTGTTTGTTACATGGTCTTATAAAAACACCATATTTTTAAGACAATGCTGTCTAAACTGCAAGAGATTACAGAAAGGTATGGAAAAAAGAATTAGTGATAACAAAGTAAACTACACTGAAATAGATGAAATAGGGAAATTTTAAAAACAGGGATTGAACTCAATCCTGTAAACAGAGGTAGGTCAGGCTGCTGTGATGAACCTCTAAACCAGAGTAACATTTTCACTTGGCAGCTCTCTGTAAGTGAGTTGATCTGTATTTTAAGGGACAAAAGTGCTGTAAGAATAAACTGCTGGGGCAACATCTTATGGTTACTATGGTAAATGTGTCCTACTCTGTATGAAATCATAATATTATATGGTTGCTTACAAGTTAAGTGCATACAGGACAAAAAGTTGGAGTGATCACAGTAACTTCTAGGTTAGAAACTTGAGAGAAACAGAAAATTATCACTGTACAAATTTATTTAAATTTTATTTATTTTAAGGTAAGCTGATCCTAAAGTAAAGTAATTGCAAAGCAGCCTGAGAAGCATGTTTTATTTTTGAAATAAATTCTGGAGAAAGCAGGTCACTGGAAGGGCAACACCATGGAGGCAGAAACAGCYTGAGAACCACCGAAGGCATACAGCATCTCTTCCCAGCTCCCCCATTTGCTGCATGGAAATCACAGTGTACTACCGATTATCCATCTGCAACCACCTCTGAATGAGTCAGCACCTAACATAATAGGGCCTTGCCCCAAACACCCACTTCTGCTTCCTACATGATAATCCCTGCCATGGCTGAACATCTTTTTTAAGTTGCCTCATAAAGTCAGAGTACATATTTGCCAGGGGATATATTCCTTAACATTGAAACAAATTGGACRGGGAGTTAGGAAATGCTTCTTGCTTGTAGGTGATAAGAATACTGTGATGTTTAGCATGGCTTTTGTGCATAATTGTCAATTATTGTCAATCATAATTGACAATTCTCAGCTTTTATTATTGAGTATGATAATTATTATGTATTACTGCAGGTTGGCACTACTRTGCAACAAAGGCCTTTTTTTTTTTYTATTGCACAATGACAAAACTTCCAAAGTTGCTGTCACAACAGTTTTCTYAGTATAGCTTCCTTTCACAGTAACCACAGCATCTGATTCTTCGGGAAATGTAAAGATAGAGCACTTCCCTTAGACATAAACACTGGGATACTGCTTGCTTATCTGTGTCTTTTCAAGTTAGGGGTTTTTTTTTCTGTAAATTTGACATAATTAACTGACTAATTTAATTTCTCTAAATAGGATTGCCGTTTGTAAATGGATTCAGATAAGAAGTTTTAAAAAAAGATGAAGAACTGAAGTGGTGGAAAAACTCAAGATGGAAAAAAAAATKGATCCTTCTGAAGTCAAAAACCCCATCGGCTGATACACTTTTTTTTTTTTTTAAAATGGTAGGAATAATATTCCTATTAGAGGAAAAGTAAATCATACATGAGTTAAATGAAAACAAAATTTACTGGGTGAAACTGTACTAGATTGTGCCATCTAGCTGTTCCCAGGGATCTCAAAGGAATCTCTTAAGCATGAGTTAAACTGATCTTTGTTCCTAAGAAGTTGGTGCTAACCATGAAAACTGGTGGATACTTCAAACAGTGTATGGGCAAGGACAAAACAGCATATTTGCATTCTGTAGCTGCTACCAGCTGTAATCTATATGAAAAGATTAAGTGCTTGCAAAGTAATTCAGATTCTACAGAGGTCTTGGTGAAATTCCATGACACCTGCAATAACACCTGAATAGCATAGTGTTTGGTTTGAACTTGACCGAAAGCGAAAAAGCACCCACAAYGTTCCCTCCCCGTCCCCCCACCAGAGAGGCAGAAGGGAGAGAAAAAGAACAATTAACACTAAAATTTATGGCTTTTAGATAACATAGCATAATTGAGAGAAAGATGCATATATTCTCCAGAAAATGGTCAGACAGGCTGAATAACTTAAGTTGCAAAATAGATTACTAAAAACTAATAAGAATACTACCACACTGGGGAGGGGAACAGAGATAGGGAAAAATTTACAAGGAGAAGGAAATAAAAACAGACATTTTAAGACACCTGTTATTCTTTCTGGGAACCTGTCTCTCGCAGGTCATCCCTCCCCACCCCTCCAAGTGCTAGGTGGGCAGGGATGAAAGTTTTAACATAGATCAAACTACTCGTTATGGTTATCATCCAGCATCATAGGACAAGAGTCCTTACAGCTCCAAGCTGTGGAAGTTCTTTTCCCAAGAAATAGTCAGTGTATAACTGCCAATGGCATAAGATTCTTTTTCTTTACCTTGTGGGAGAAAGGAAAAACAGTCCTCCAAGGCTAGCTGCTTCATCTCGGCGCACAAGGCCAGTCTCTCTAATTTCCTGGCAGAACACAGTTTCTTTTAAGCATCCGCTTGTTTCAGACATGTTGGTTGGGGGGAGCCACCTCTTCTCCCCGCAGAACACAATTTCTTCTAAGTGCCAACTCGCTTCAGACGTGAGGGAGGGGTCAAGCCTCTTCCCCTTTTTGGCTTATGATCAGTCCAGACCTCAAAGGCCAGGTTTTTTATCTTGGGTGCAGGGCCTCTCTTTTCTATACAGGTCTCCCATTGAATAAATAGGCCTTTCGAGAACAACTTGTTTTCTCCTTGTTGAACACCACAGCAAAAAAAAAAAAAAAAAAAAAAAAAAAAAAAAAAAGCACAGTATCTATCTTCTTCTTACTATGATCTTGGGTCTCCATTCTTTCTTACATCTCCTCATCCTCCTCCTCTGTCCTTCCTTGGCACTTGATACTAACAACCTAAAAACTAAATGGTGGCCACAAACKATCTTGTTTTGAATTCTTCTTAAGTACAAGACCATACATCATCACAGAGGTGTAACTAGCATGTGCAGTTGGCCCAGGCCTGACCAGCAGCCTGTCCATCAACCTCAGAGCCTCAATGGATTGGTTCTAAAACACAGGRGGAGGGCTCCTTTTGCTGGAGAAGAAGGAGAAAGCTTCTAGAACTTTGTCAAAAGAGCCATCTTTGTCGTTTCTTGGTCTCATCTCCCCACCACCAAAAAATTGGACCAAGCAAAACCAGGACACATAGTCATAACTATGTGTTGCATTACATGTGCACATTTTTGGCTTTACAGAAAAGCTSCTGTATTGTCAAGAGTGTAAAGCTGCTTTCTGAAGGAATAAAATGGGAACTATTTAGTACGGACAATTCTGAGTCTATGGAAAGATAGGTCGGTAAGAAAAGATATGTGTCTTTCATAGACCTAGATTCCTTTGGGACAGAAGGAAAACCAGAATTAAATCTCCTTGGACATCAGTATAACCACCTCTTCTGTTAATCTTCACATTTTACTAATGACTGTCACAAATGGTTCTCTCTTCAACAGAAATATCATTATTTTACTCTAACTATGCAAAAAATTTCAGTGCTTTCTGAGATATAGAGAGCTGAAGTCAGCAGCAGTCAATATGGTACCTTATTTGATATTTTTCTTAATGAATGCACAATTAGATTTATATTAACAAAGTTTTTTAGACCTTACAAATTGTAAGACATTTCCGATATTTGTGAGAATCAGAACACCCTACAAAAAGTATCGCATGAATGATTCTGAGAAGTGAGGTAGTGGTAATGTGATGATAGTTAGCAGCAGTTAAGAGCAGAAAATGTTCATTTAGGATCTAATATCTAGCTTTTCTKCCCTAGGCCAGGAGCTTTTGTTTTGCCAACAGCTGTGGAAAGAGACTGATGGATGCACAGTCACAAGCAGTAACATGCCATCCCCATCCCAATTGCTCTGGTGAGGTATTTCCGGCAGAGACAGAGAAGTTAGAATAGTGCTGTGTTAGAAATTAGTATGAGCCAGCTAGAATGATTGTCTGTAGTTGCATCCTCCCATAAGAAGTGACTGGATCTAAAGCAGATACAAGCAAGAACTGGTAGGATGATCCGGGAGCTGCAACTCCAATGGATCAGATGAAAGCAGGAACACTTGGCAAGACAAAATCTGGGAGAAGTATAAAATTCCACAGGTTAAAGAGTGGGTAGGGAAAGCACTGTTTCAGCACTATTCAGGTCAATGTTGTTACAGACACAAAGGAAAACCACTGGCCACAAATATATCTATATTTAAAATTAGAAGCTTTTGAACCATCAGAATGGTGAAGATCTAGAAAGACTCTCCTGCAAAAGACCYTAGAAAGCACCTCAGCTCGTTTCACAGTAAGTTCAGGGCAAGTTCTGAGAATTTTGGAAATAGGGCCTAGGGAAATATTCCATTTGTTTTGTTTTGGCAATAAATAAAATGTTCTTAATRTATTGCTGATTGGTTGAAACAGTAAATATTTTGACTCAAATCAACAGAAGATTTCTGTCACTCTGTATTTCTATATAAAATTATGTAAGTTTTGCATTTATGTAATTTGTCGACATGAAATAGAGGAATTCACTTCTCATTGTAAAAKATGTGGTCCTGGAAACCTAGTCAGAATAATGGAAGACCCAAAGGAAAACATCACCAACACWGTGAGGAGTCACTTTTATGTTGGTTTTAAGAATTCTCTTACTGTTTCAGACAATTCGGTCGGGTAACATTTGGCCCTCCAAGCTCATATATATAAAAAGGCACTTAACTATTTCTCCTTTGTGTTTTTACCCAGAAGACACCCTGAGTGTCTCTCAAGGATTGCAACAGCAGAAAACTGAACACCCAATTCAGGGGATATCATTTTGATCTCTCTCTTTTCTGCAGTGTTGCTGGCAGGACAGGTGATTGGATTATCCTAAAGGGCACAAGGGCTCCTTTTCAGGGTGCTTCCCCATACTGTTCCCTGGTGCATTCATTTTGGARAGCCAAGGCCTCTTCCACTAGTATAATGTGTAATGAAAGCCCATACAGCAGTGCCAGTAAAGGATAGTGTCTGGTGTGTGAATTGTGACAAGGTGACCGAAGTTATTAATTCTCTTTTCTTCTGCCGMTTAGTGGTCACTGAAATGTGCCTAAAAATTTTCAAAGCTGTTGCTATTATGAAAGTGTTTTATGAAACCTCCTTCCTTTTTCTTTTCTCTAAACCTAAATTTTGGGCCTATTCTAAATGAACAGTGTCCCTTTGACATTCATGGGATTTATGGGCATGCATGGAGGGAAAATACATCCCTTAGCTGGATTTGAGTCAGGAAGATCCCAGAGGCATATACTGTACTTCTGAATTTCCTTCCACTTTTCATGACTGTAATTCTTGTGTCCTCTTTTGCATACATAATTGATTAATCTGTATTTTTTAAGGTTTAATACATTTCGTCTTTTTAATCTGGAGGCAAATGATTTCATTTTTATTATACTCCCAAGGTCTCTGACTTCTGTTTTCTATTTCCCTACCCTGCCATCTGTGGGAACAAATTAGAGAGAAAATAACACTTTCGGATTATTGGGATAAGGAGAGAATAATACAAGCAGCAAAGGAAAAGAAGATAATTAAATGCAAATTCAAAGATTCCCTGAAACAAGAGCTGGGAAATTAAAATTACATTTTGTTGTGCTGGTGTCTCTCTTGAGCTGTGAGGGAAGACACCCCATATTATTGTAGGTACCCTAATGCCACAGTTCCCACTACTTAGAGTCCAGGTTCCAACCAAAATTCCTACTGATTGAAGTCACTTAATCAATAGATTCTTCAGATTCCCTACCTCTCTATCTTTTTAAGGCTTAAGAGAACCTCCATTAAGAGACATAAAGGCTTTTCAGATGCCCAAATGTTGCTGGGCCTGTGCTAATCTGCATGGTGTCCTGTTGCATCCTCCACATTCAACCCTAGCATGTGTTTTGCAGGGAAGCATGAAGAGTGGATCATGACCCACAAAGCCCCTCTCAGCAGGCCAAAACCCCAAATCTCTTTATGGAATATGCTCCTGGCTACTCCCGGTACCCTTGGTATGAAGAAAAACCTATGTTTGTACCTTGAGATGGCAGCACATTTTTCTGGTGAATTCTCATTTGCAAATCACCACAAAATCAGAGTGAGTCTGGCCCATTTCAACAGGTCTGAGTTTGTACTCTTTYAGGTTTCATCTGCCATTATTCAAAGGAAAATAAATGGAATGAAGCCTGAGGGAGCTGAGATTGGGGAGTWTTCATTTGCCCCATGTGTATATCATGAGTTAAATTGCTAAGAACCAACTTTATCTCTAGCCAAGATGCATTTTTATTTGTAACACAGAAATTTTAAAACATAAATTTACAGTAACATAAAATAGAAAAAAAAATTAAAAGAACAAAAGTGCATCTATCAGGAAYCTTGGTAAGCATTTCACAATCACCATGTTTCAATTAACTTGTATGATGGCTTACTATCTGGGCTCCACAACCTGTTCAAGATTCAGCCCTTCTTGAACAGTCCTTCAGCCCACATCTTTCGTCATTCCACATAATCTTAAGGATAAGTGCAGCAGCTGCTTCAAACAGCTACTCCGAGAAGCTTCTCTAGCCAAAGGTGTAATGACCTCCTTCTTCCTCTCTTTTCCTGTTTACCTGCCTTTGGTCTCCATGACTGGGCACTGAGCATTTGGAAATTAGCTCATTTCCTTCCCCCACTGCTAAAGCTTGCTTGMTTATTATTTCTATTGTGTTTGAACCCTTTTTCTACCTTCTGAAAACATGCTGGTATGGCTGTATGTGGAACATCATGAGACATTAAAAATATAATCTTCTTGTCAGAACTGTAGCTATCCTCATTCCACGAATGTCACATAAAAGCTCTAAGAGATACAAGAATAGTGACGGTGGAACTGGGAGCCTTGGGCATCTGTTCCCAGTGGGAATTTAGGACAGGGAGTGGGGTGGGAAGGAGGGCAACTATGTACTTGCTTGATTTGTTAATGTGCTAATGAAATAAATTATTTTTTACAATAGCAAGTTGTAAACTGCTCTTGTGGTTGATATCCTTGAGTCTAATCAGGAGTTTACAGGGTTGAGATAGCAAAGGGGTTTGTTGGAGTGGGCTTCCCTCAACACAGAAGGAGTGAATCTTGCTTCCTGTCCCAAGTATGAATTAAATGTTTTCCACTTGGATCATGGAAATATGCCTAGACAGGGCTGGAAAAAGCAGGGGAGCRGGAAAAGTCCCACTTTCCCGACTCTCAAAAGCCTGAGGAGAGGCTTTTGTTTTGCTTTGCTCCTCTGTCCATCCAACCCATATTCTTTCACTTCCAYGGCCCAGTCTCACCAGGAGAAAAGAGGAAACTACCTTTCACTTTTCATTTTCTGAGCAGTATTTCTGTGTGTGAAGAATGGTCATCCTCCCCTCCTGCTCCTGGTATCTTCAGCCAATGACTTCTTGGCAGATGAATAGAGAGTAGGCTATGGCACCAGAGATACCAAGGTGTCACCCCAGTGTAAACACCTCTGCTATGCCTGGGCTTATCTTATCTCCTTAGCAAGGTGTGTGAAAGGAATTAGTCAGTAATTTGTATTGTCAAAATGCTGTCTGGCCTGTTAGCCAAAGCGCTGAGCCTGAGAGGAGATGGGCTTTTTGCCACCCATCAGGCTCAACTGCTGAAGACATTGGTGTTTTCCCAACACGGATTTGTTGTAACTTTTAGGCTGCAAGTACACATGGAGGCTCCAACGCAGATCGAAATAGATCAAGAAACTTGTTCATCATGTTTCTCAAGCAGATTATCAACTTACAAATATTGCATCATCAACACAAAATCCTTTTGGCTGACCATTCTGCAGAACTTCTTTAGGTTTTGCTAYGCAGGCATTTCTGAGTGTCATGCATGCTCTGCTAGCTCATGTTCTGAGAGACTTTGTCATTCTCCATTACACAACTTGGGGAGAGAAGAAGTAGTGTGTGAAAAGCTCTTTTCAGTTGTTTTGCTGCCTACCTAAGTGAGCAGCAAAGTCCTTCAGTGCTGGCATCTGTCTGACTTCTATGGCCTGCTGGAGGATAGTGAGCATTTGTTGTTGGATGTGTTCCATTTCTCTTATCTAAATTTAAAAGGAATAATATTCCTGTTTTATACGAGAGACCAATGATTACCTAGTAACTTCAGGGGTGAAAGCAGGAGGCCATTTCGCCATAACTTTTTAGCTGACTTGAGTTGTTCTACCAAAAGCAGATGTCATTCCYGGTGATTAAGAAAATGATTTTTTGAAGTAAGTGCTATAATCTCCATTCATGAGATAACGCTCCTCAGTTTCCTATGTGCCCCTTGTTAGTAGTATTAGTGGGCAGTTTGGCACATATTATGAGAGGCAGTACTTGCATTTTAAGCCATTTACAGCTTCAAATATGGCCACTGGAGAAATGCAGCACGAAAGGTGCTACACGCTGGTTAACTTCAGTGTGTCAGTCCCACAAGCCATTATTRGTAGGGTGCCATGCACACAGATGAATGGTATGTGACCCAAAGCCTTAATGAAGAACAGATTTTCCTGKGTTTTGGGGTTCCAGTAGGAACTGAATGGACTTGTACTTGAAAACTGACTGGTTTTGAATATGGGAAAGAGAATTATGGTTTCTTGCTGGTTTCAGGGTAACCTTATCTCACTCCTAGTGGTAAAGGGAGAAAGAATGAGTTTTGGGTTTCATAAAACAGTGTTGCTACTCTTGTGAGCTAYTGAAGTGGGCAGGGGCTTTAAAGGTGTTAGTCACAGGCTTTTTGAGACCTCAGATTGCACTGCCTGAGCTGGCAGCTTCTCCTTGCACTTGTCTTTTTGTGAAGTCCATCCTCACACAAACTGAAAAAGAGCAGTCTTTTTCCTAGTGCACTGACAGAGCCAGAGAGAGACCACAGATGTGAAAGGAGTGCTGGCTTCACTGCCCTGTTGCTGGCCCAAGTAAGTCACCCTGCATGGRTGTTACCTGCCTCTAATGGTTTCTCACACATCATCAGGGTGTCATTGTCCACTTATCCCAGAGGAGGTACTGAGGAACAAAACTTCCCAGGAGGAGGGTGTAACATTATTTTCTGTTTGAGACATAATGCAGCCCTAAACATTTCAGACTCCATTCACATCCATTCTCTATTGCAAGATTTTATCTTCATTTTGCATCTCTAAAGAGTTTATCAGATTTTTTTTTTTTTAGATGTGTTTTGTTTGCTTTTTTTGGCTTAATGAGGTGGGGAGCAGTTGGGGGACAAAAAAAAGCATCCTTGTAATAAGTTCCTCCGTTTTTTAACATTAGTGTGGGAAATAATTTTTTTTTTTTTGCAAAGAGCTGAGCTCCAGAGTGGTTCCACTAGGCCCCATTCTCCTTTTGTTGATGAAACTCAGCTGATTTCAACTTGGCTGCTTTCCTCTCATGGGGATGTCACACAAGATCCTTCCACTAACTTAGAAAGTGCTTTATTCTGCATCTCACTATTTCCATTGAGAAGTTATCCTAATTGAATCAGTTTACCTTTTGAAACATTAATTAAATTAAAAAGATTTGGTGTTGCCAACAAACCAGAAAAAAGCATTTTTAATGTACAGCGGAAATCAATTATCCTGTATCTGTGGATGTAACTGAAAGAATATTATTGTAGTTTCAATTTGTTTTCTAGGGGGGAAGAAAGTCGAATYGTTTTTTAAATAAAATGTTAAGTAGCATAGTTTACCAAGAAGTATAACCACAGACTGGTTTGATGTGTGTTGCACAGCTGGAATTAGAAACACACACACAAAAAGAAAGAAAAAAATAGAAACCACAGAGCTATTAAGCTGAGACAGTAAAGAAGCTATGAAATTGGCTTGGCTTTTATTTTTCCACTTGAAGATACTATTCACGTGGATAAACAGTATAGTCTTTGCAAATAAATAAACTTACATTTTTAAACAAAAACAACAAAACKAACCAAAAAAGAAACAGAAGAAGGAAATAGGAAAAACCCAAAGCAAACAAAACAGTCAGAACATGGGGATAATTAAGTACATAATTTCAAAAAAAAAAATGCTGTTAATTGAGGGAAACGCCCAGCAGAAGGAATCTGGGAAAGAGGTTGAAACAAGAAACAAATATAATGTCCTTCAAGTTTAATTAATTTCTTTGGACAATCTCCAAACATGGAAAGTAGGGGGGAAGAAAAGGAACACAAAATAGACAGTGGAAGAAAAATAAGAAAAGGACGAGGTGACTGAAATTTGAATTTGTAGCATTTGCAGAAATTTAGAAGTCAGTATGTTTTCCTCCCAAAAAGTAACTAGAACTTGAGAGATTGGGAAAATGAAGTTTTATGTGTCCAAACAAATGGGTTCTTTTGAAGTGTTTGTAGCAGCTGGATGCCAGGGCAGCCTCTTCATGCTACACAAAGTCATTTTGTGGCAGAACACTCAGAATGGTGGTTCCTGCTTGTAGAAAATACGGGCTGCTTCATCTATTCTGATTGCCTGGGTCATCACTGCCCAAGCCCTGACCATACCCCCAGCAAAGGACTTCCCATTGGTTTAGCAGTGCTCTCAAGTCAGTTTGTAGCTGGAAGTGGGACCGGTGCAGCCACAGAGGAGTAGCACAGTGATGTGCCCCTGGCAAAACAAATCTGTGCCAGGTCCTACTGTCAAAAAAAAACGAAGCCAAAAGAAATGAGTCAAAGCAAAAAAATCTATATTCCTTTTCTCACCTTTTTTTCCTTTTTTGCTAGTTTGGGTTTGTTTTGTTTTGGTTTTTTTTTTTTTTTTTTTTTTTTTTTTTTTTTTTTTTTTTTTTTTTTTTTTTTTTTCTTGAGATTTCCACTCTGATGCCTTCTCTCTTCCTTCCACCCCTAACACTTCACATCATTGTGTAAAGAATCCCTTTCATTTCCAGTCACTTCCCTAACTCTGCACCTAGACCTGAATTTCCTTGTCTGTCCCCAACAGMCCTATTATTTCCCACAAGTTTTAAGAGCTTTTTCCCGTGCAAGTGATGGGGCAAAGGCTGCCAGGGCAGTAAGTAGCCTGAGGGTGGAAGACAAATGGATTTAGAAGCTCCAGGTGTATCAGTTGTGCTGCAGATTGCAGGAGSAAGGAAAGAGATAGGACGTGTGGACAGATACAGAACTTGTTTACGGTGAGCACTCATGGGACTGACAAAGATCAGTTGCTTAATGGAAGTTCCCTATAAACACTGAATAGATTCCTACTCAGTTTCCTGTGTGAATATTTTTGGCAGAATTACATACTGTCTATTAAAATATTCATAGATAAGCAAAATTCATTTCAAAAGACACCTTTTAAAGATGTACAAAGAGTGACTTCCTCAATCCAAGGTGCTCCCTGACTTCTGTGGGATTTGAGGATACTAAGCTTTGAGGTTCATTAGATCAGAAATATTAAGTGTGTGGTAATGAAGAAGCAGGAATGCAAACAAAATTTCCTTGACTTGAAAAAAGAATAGTTTGATAAGCTGTTATAAAGAATGTTAACCAGCTTTTTCAAAGTGTTTATTTGTATTTATTATTGTGCAGTCTAAGAATTAAACATCTGTGTAATGATGTGTTTACGGTTTGAAAAACATCCTAACGGTCATACTCCTTCCTCTGTAGAAACACTTGCACACTTCTAAACAAGATACTCATTTCTCTGTGTTGTTTGTTTATCTCCTGTCTGGCTAATACACCAATTGAGAAAATTCTATTTCAAACATACCTCTAATGTAAGCAGATGCAAAGACATTGAAACTGGTTACAAGACTGGCCCTCTGAGTTTGCTCATGAAAGACTTTAACTTGACAGTGACTGGTCAAAAATACCTATTTGTTTCAGTTTGAGTCTGCCTCACTGAAACCAAATTTACACTGAGATAACTTCAGTGAGTTCAGCAGAATTGGTCTGAATGTGCTCTAGGATGATGAAAACCAAGCATACTTGTTTTTGAAGAATCCCTTCCYGACGTCAGCACTTAAGAGAATTAAAAATGTTCTTCTTTTAATAATGTGGGAAAAACAATCAGGAGCCATAATAAGGATGGTATCTGTCCCTTTGGAAGGGTGTGTACCTGCCACTTACTACTTGTGTTTCCAATTCTGGTTAGCCTTCTGCATAACTGGAATTCAAGTCTAATTGAGAAGGACATTCTTCTTCACATTTATCTCTGATTACCTTTCCTCCAAAGCAGACCTCATTCCTGTGATTCATCCCTTCATCACGTGCAGACTCACCACTGCCTCAMTGATCCCCACCAAGGGCCCATCTCRGGCACAGCTGGAGATGCTTCCAGCTGGGCTGCCTTGCTCTGAGCACACTGTGTTGGCACTGGCTTTGATTTGTTAAGCTTCATGATATCCTGAAGCCAGCCTATCTACAAGGATGGCTCTTAGACTCTGCCAAGCATCTTCAGCAGCCTTCCCCTGCTTCCAGCAGAGCCCTGGGGAGGAAGGCACCTCAGTAAGTCCTTGAGCTTCTTCCAGCCTGAGGGCACATTTGCTGCTAACAGGCCCTGTGTGCAGAATTTGTTTCTTACCATGCTTGGGAAGAGGCAAGCAGTTCTTGTCCTCTGCAGAATAGGCTCATTTTGGTTTTATAAAATTGAGAGGGTAAAAAAAAAAAATTTTTGCTATTCAGGGTCTTGAGAAGCTGCAGCCTCATTTTGTTACTACAAGTCTCAACAGATTTTTCAAAAGATAGTAGACCAAATACAGGACCAGTTTTTGAAGTTTTTATTCAGCTGTTCTTGATGAAGGCGGCTTTCTCACTGATGCCTACCAGACTCAGGCAGTAAAAAGCAACAAAGACGCAACTATTTGAGGACTGCAGAGTATGGCCCACTGATATGCACCCAGGCAGAAGGAGCAGAGCAGACAAATCAATCAATTTGATACATGGGCTTATAAAAACTTACCGGAATATTATGTCTAAGTGTACAATGCATCTGTGACTCTGAAGCCAACACATTTTCTCCCTGTTTCTTAGAAATTGTCTGGTTTAGGCCACAAATGTATGCTATGGTATATGAAGAATTTATGTGTGATCCAAGAGTCTATTAATAAAGTCCATCTTCTCTGGAACATCTCTTGCTTCTATCCTTTCTGAACAGACATAAAAAGTTAATTGTATCAAAGATCATACAGCTCAGGTAGATTGCTGTCTGTCTCAAGTAGGCTGGGCTCCAGATAAAGCAACTTTTAATGGTTTGATACAGTCTGTGATACTAGACTACTCATACATTAGCACTCAGCACATCCTCTTACACAATCCAATGTGGTAGAACAAATTAATCACACTTTGGCCTGMTAAATGGGATTTGGAGGGCATAACTATAAATTAAGCTTTCCTCAACTCCACCTCAGAATGTTTTGCCCTCCATATTGCTCATGAGTCAAGCTCTGCAGAGCTGAGTAAACCCTATTAATTCTCTTTGTACACAAAAATGTTAGAGGTTTACATTGACAGCTAGAGGTTTTCTTTTTGTTTTTAATTGTGCTTCTCTTCCCTGCATGGAGACAGCAGGTAGAAGCTCGCAACTATGTGGCTGGAACAGGAGACAGTAGATTTTGCCTCCGTGTTGCCTTAGCCCAGTTTCCTATACAAACAAGATTTTCTCTGGTAGGCTCCAGTGTGTCTGAGGAATGATGTTATTATGTGGTTATCACCTTGAAGCATTAGGCATATTTTTTAGCTACAGTAAGCTGACGAATCTCATCTTCTTTGGGATTCTTTGGGAAACAAGTATAGAGGACAAAGGACACGCTTGATTTGCTTGCAATAGTCCGGGCCRCTGAGGAATTTTCATCAGCTCTGGGTTTTTTAGTATTTTAATAGCAGAAGTATTGTATGGGATGCTTCCATCAGGCAAAGGAGAAGAAGGCAAAGGCAGAAGTCAGAGGTGAGGTCACTGGCTGCCAGGAAGGAACCACAGATGGAAGGAAGCACTGTTCAGGGAGCTGGCAGGTCAGAGCCCAGGTGGGATTTGTCTCACCAGACAGTACTAGGGCAGCCAGATGCTTGCCTCCTCCCATGACTTCCTTGCAGTTGGCAAGATTAATTGGCTCTGGATTTCCAAAGACTCATTCATCCTGTCTTAGTCACCTGYTTTAGGAGAGATGATTTGCAGCACAGGGACTGTCAAGGGCAGATGAGAAGTTCAAACTGGACAATGAGCTTTTAGCCCATAGAAGTACAGTTGACATGATATCTGCTCACAAGTATGAGTGAAGATAAAGTTCTTTTGAGCAGTGGAATGCCCTGCCCAAATGCTTTTGTATTCTTTTATATATTTAGAAGAACACAGTGACACAGCTACAAGTTCTCCATAAAGCTCTCATTGCTCACCAGCATAATTTTTAACTTGTTACTTTGCTTTCCATCCATTAGCTGATCTTAATCTATATCTGTCATAGAATGAATAGTCATGAAGTTGTACATGGTGAAGGTTGAGTAGACCTCTGTCATCTTTTGATCATATTGCTGTCTTCTGCTCGTGAGTTTCCTTTGGTTTATGTACTTGGGAAAATAGAAAGTACATTCCTTCTATTTTTGTCAGCCTTGTCAAATTTTCCCTTGAGCATTGTCCTCAGATTTCMAATTCTTAACTCAGGTATCCCACTATGCCATTAGGGTTTTGGGAGTACTCATTTCTCTGTTTAAACTCCAAATCCCAGAATCCTACGAGCATCATCTATCACAGTACTTTATACTGTGTATTCCCTGCCTTCACAGTTGCAAAGCAAAATTTTAAATGTAGTGCAGTTTCAATTTCGATAGCATTCTTTTCATTATCTGAGTAACCAGAAGGAACTGGAGATTTCAGTAGTATTTCAGTTGAATTTTAATCTTTTTTAAGCACATCTTATGATATAGGAGAGTMAAATTCATCAGTTTCAAACACTTTGATGTCTCTTTTTTATGTACTGTGTGGTATCATGTGCATCATTCACCAAATATATGCAGAGAGCTACATAAAAATGGAAGTGGTTTGGTCCTGTCTGTGTTCTCAGTAACTAATATTTTGAAAGGTAGGAAGAATCTGATTTCTAAGTATAGTTTAATAGTTCAATAAAGTAAACAAATAAACTCAAGGGTAGAATAAAATGGAGAGGGTAAAATAATAGATCAAGTAAAASGGTTAAGAACTCATCCATCTATACCGTGGCTACACTTTTGAAAAGGGAAAAGCTGAAAACTTACAATTAACATAGGACAGGTGCACATTTATGGTATTCAGTATTCTGTTGAATTGTGTTTCACCCTAAATGCATGTAAAATGTTTGCCTCATTTTCAATAGCTTTTTGACTGTGAGATATTCTGTAAGCTTGCTTTTTCTCCCTAGCTATTTGTGGTGGTTGTTTGAATTGATGAAAATAGTCATAAAACCATGGTTGGTCTCCATTGTAAAATATTCTACTGCCTTCAGTGGAGCACTGGTCTTACTCTGCTGGGTAATTGTACAGATTGTGAAGAGATATTTCCCACCTAAAAAGTCTGGTGATTTCTTTCTAAACTTGTGTTTGGCTTTGTCTACTGGTTCCAAACTCGGGACCATATGTTATGGCACYTCTCACATTATTTTCCTTGTCTGGTGTTTTCTTGGTTGGCCAGTTGCTTGTCTGTGTCAGAATCTATAACAAGTTAGCACCAGCCTGCAATGTTTATTCAAGTAAAATTCACAAACATTTTGCTTGTTTGAGCACTACAGAACACAAACCTTTCAGGTTCCAACAAAATAGCAGGTAGCTCTTCCAATTTGCCACTTATACTTTAGATATTCTTGCCCACTGTTGACAAATTTGAGGCATGTTGACAAAGTATCATACTTTCCTAAGGAAAGTGCTCTTCTATTCCTTATTTTCCARTTAGTTTCCTTAGAATGAGATCCTGCAAACATACAAAGGATTACTATTTACTTTCAGTGTGTAGGTAATGCTAGCAAATTCAGAATTTACTGTTATGAAATTTTGTCCTTCATGCGTACCAAAGCCTATGGCAAAAATTGCATGTGCTTCAATGAAACCTGGAAGCCTTGATACTGAATTGAGAGGCAAGATTAATACTTGACATGATTGATGAAAATGTGACATATTCCTTCACTAAGACTAGCAGATCCCTATACACCCTGGCTTTCTGAAGAACTCTGCAAAGAACCAGAAAGTTCAGTTACTGTTTGCTACTACCTGGCATTGTATCCCACTCTGGACTGCTAGTGGTGAGCATTAGAGCCAGGCTCGTGCCAAGTATGGCTGGTTTTAATACATAGGACTCCTCTCCAAACTTCCAATTTGTATAACTAGCAAGGTGTACTTTTGAGATCTGTTTGCTTAGTCTTTCAGTCCAAGACCTCAAATCTGGATAGAGAGAGCTCAACTTTACTGTATTTGATCTTTCTCAGTTTTGTGACTGAGAAACTTAAAAAGTAGTACCAAAGAAATAAATATGAGGATAGTTTGAAGAAAGGTGAGCATATTGTAGGATCAGTTGTTATTCTTGAATCCCATGTTTGGTTGACTTGTTTTGCTACAYGGGTTTAGGCAAGGGTGTGTCATTAAGCCCTGGTGAAAGGAACATGGCATATCAGGGCATGTATTTTTTTTGCTTCTGAAGAAGCAGGTCCTTGCTTCCCTTTGAACGAGACTGTGTGACCTGAACTGCAGATTTCTTCTTGTCTCCAAGTGAGCTGTTACCCAAACTTCCAGTYTGGGGAAGAGAGAGGTGTAATTTGTGCTACTCCCTTGTGAAACAGTGCAAATCTCCTRCTAATCAGTTCTTCCCAGGCTCTGGTAAATGTTCATTATCAAAGAAGGAAAGAGTGAACTCAAATAGTCTGACATAAATAGCATGCAAGGRAAAAGAACTGCAGGGAAAATGAAAGGCTCTGACAGCATTTTTTGTACATGGGACTGTTGTCCTCTGCCATTAATGAGAGATGTGCATGCTGCTAGGTCACACACCAGCAATAACTTGATCTGCTTTGAGTACCTGATCAYCTTTCTGCCAAATTAGCCAGACAGGGCTAGTGCTGGCTTTATATTGACTTCAGAGAAATAGAAAACATCTCATCTGGTATAAATCTTCTCTGTACAAGCTCTTTAGTACTTCTTGATGTCCTGACTTTCGGTCTACTCAATAGCTTTATATTGAAGTGGTGTGGCATCTTTTATCCAGTACTAGAGGTTAGATRGTGAGATTTAGTGTCTGCCTGAGCTGTAGCCTGATATAGAGCATGATGGCAAGAGTAAGGGTGGGAGTGACAGCCCATTCTAAGTATGGTCTGATGCAGTATATGCATTTTACTTGATCCATTTGGYGGGTGCACAGCTTAATGTCCCATTCAGAGTGAGACTAAGTGAGCAACTGGTACAGACAGATGTGAAACAGAGATTGAGAGGTAGATACAGATAGATATATCACATGAGGTCTTAATGGATGAGAAATTCATGCTTTACATTCACTAATCTGAGATGTCTCCTGATAGATACCATCAAATATGTTGCACTGTATCTTTCTGTAAGGACAAATGTTCACCGAGGGCAGATGAAGGCCAGCAAATTGGCTGGATTCCTGTGGTTTGCACCCAGGTGGCTGAGAGGATGAACTAGCATTCTCAGGGGCCCCTTAAAGCCCATGGGGTCCTACTTGATTTAAAAAATGCTGTTGTCACACTTTCCCTGGGACAACTTTGATGGGGATGATCTGCTAGTAGTGCAGTAGCAGAGTATTAGTATGTTACGAAAAAGACATTGGCAAATGCCCACTAAGCAGTGTTTCCATAGCTATGCAAGGCCAGAATTACTTAGAAGTTGTTAATCTATTTTTCCTGTTGCTATTTAAAAAARGGCAAACAAAGCCATTGTATGTGCATTTGAAATAAAAAAAAACCAGGCATCCACCACCTACTGAAATGGTTATCTAAGAGGCTGACAAAAATTCTGAAGACTACAACTTTTCCCTGATATTTCAGCATGCTTTAACTTTAAATGTAGATTTAAGGCTTACGGGAAAACCTAACCATTTCCTAGGGGAGTGTCTGAATTCACCCCAGAATGTTTCTGTCCAATTCATTGCACCAACAACTGGAAAAAAAAAAAAAGATATTTTGACAGATCCTTTATACATGTGATGTTCTCCCCATCCCCCAATCCTGACACAACTAGGATCCCATGCAACATTAACCTTGGGTTGGATATGCTAAAAAATATCAAACCTGTCTTTTTCTGATGAAGGTGATTTCATCCAAGGAACTGGATGAATAGAATTCAGTCTATATAAACTACATCTCTTAAAGTAGTAYGCCCTACAAAATACTGCTAAATCCTTTCACATGAAGTTCAATGGCTCAGTTGGGAGAGAAGCTGAAACAACTCCCTAGAGAAAGGTTGAAAGTATCCCAGATAATTTAAAGTGGATGTTAAATGATGATCTAACTAATTATAACAACCTAARTATCAGCACCATTAGCAATTTAATTTCTTATTATAGGATGGCAAAAAGGAGATAAACAGATTACTTATGCCAATTCTGTGTGAAATGCTATAATTTTTGTGTCTTTATTGGATGTAGCCTGTTAGAGATACTCTGCTTTCCTCCATATGCTACCTGCCTGATAAGTAACAAGTATAGGGTGCTTTTAAGAGCAGAAAAAGGAAACTCACTCTGCTTGTTTGTTTGGTGTGTTTACAGTCATATAAATATAAATATCTCAGGCAGAACAACATTATCCTAATTTTCTGGAAAAAGGAAATATTCTTCTGAAAAATGTTCATAGTAATGAAATTCTTTAATGCAAAGTGTCATCTGAAGTCAAGGAGTGTAAAAGTATTTTGAGCAAAAGTTTGTATTTAAGAGAAAGAGAGCTCAGACTTTCTATGTAGACAGCCCAAAAGTGCAGAATTTTCTGCAGAAAACAGTTCTTTTTGTCTTTGTGTAAAACTCAGCTCTTAGCCTTAGTTTTCCTTTAGTAATCACAATAGAATTTGAAAAGAAATATGTCATTTTAGTATTTRCAAGATAAACAGGCATAAAAAAGTACTGAATTTTGATATTTCATTTCACAATACAGGATTTGAAAAACCCTAGTGATGGATACATATTTTAAATAGCTATGTTAGTTAGATTAGACATTCAGAGAAATAGGATGGTGTAGAAGAGATGATCTGCTAAAGCAGAAAAATAAATCTGTTCACTAGGGATCAGTCATTTTTCCACTGAACTCCGGCAGTATTCCCCAGTAGTAGAAGAAGACTTAGAGATTCCTTGCTATGGACCATCAGGAGGAATTATGTATATCAAGCCTGTGAAAGGTTACAACAAGCATCCTTAGAGAACTCAGACTCTTGAATGAGGGTTGCAACTTCGACACATTTGGATATTTACTGATAAATTTCCTTTTTATTTTTCAATTGCAATAATATCAATCAAAAATCCAAATAATGAAAGAATCCAAAGTTACTAATTTATACTACTGTGTAGTGGTACATCAGTTTATAATTTCTTTCAAAACTAAGAGATTCCAAACAATTGGTTCTTTCCCTACTCAGGGCTCTCTCATTTGCCTGTTCTATACCAACTYCCCATCAGAAACTGCAGATAAGATTTTTGCCCTGACTTTTATATCCTTCCCAAATGTGATCACCTCCACACACCACTCCTGCATCCCACCTTAGTCATGAACCTTTCCTTGTGCCCCCAGCTGCAGCTTCTGCAGGCTTTGAGGATTTTGACATGGTACCATCTCACACTCCTCTTTTTCTTCCACAAGGTGCCTCGACACCTCTCTGCTGTGCGAGGCAGCCATGGAACAATGGAGATGCATTAAGTGGGAGCAAGGCGTGCTGGTCAAGTTCTCTTGCGATGGATATTACATAAATGACCAGAATTGGTGCCATTGCTCCATATTCCAGTGTTTCACCTGAGGTTGCCCCTGTGAAAGCACAGCAGACCTGTCCATTTCATAGAATTTATTCTAGTATGGTATTTGCCTACTCACAAGAAAGTCTGTCTTAAAGGCTTYGTCTTCTAGTGGAGGACACCTGGATGAACAGCAACAGCTAAGGTCCTTGAACATGTCCAGTAGAGCATTCACTGGGACTGGAGAGAAACGAGAAGGTGGTGCAACTGGGAGTGGTGAGAAGACTGGCTCTTGGTGTCACTGAATRTCAGGTCTTCTGCACGTAGCTTATGCAAGCAGAGTCCCTGCTCCTTCTGATTGCGCTTTCCTAGAAGAGTAGGTGCAGCAAAAAGGGAATACAAGAACACACCCTGGAGGCCTGTAACTTTCAAGTCAGAGGCTGAGAAGAAATGGGGACACAAGGTAGGCTGAAGAAATGCAGAAGTATTGTGCATGATATAACTTAGAGCAGAAATGTCTTGTGGTTGTGGCATGTTGTGTCAGAGAAATGAGTTTTGGCACAGGTTAACAGGTCTTCTGCAAGACCCAATTCCTGCTTGCAGGGAAACATAACAGACAAATCTGAGGTCAGTTTCTCTTGGAGAGACAATCTGGATATGTGGATAAATCATTACATTTTATTAATGTGCAGTTTTTGTCTTCCCATTGTATCTTTCAAGCATGTTTCCTCTGAATCAKTCATGAAAGATAATAAGAAAGGCATGCCCCTGAACAGAGCTGCCCATTTTAATTTCATTTAGTTGAAGGGTCTTGGGTGCTCCAAGCTTCTTTTGTGGTCTTCATTGTCAAGGTGTTGAGACATTTACAATAGGTTTCAAATGGCAAATGTCACCCACTCACGGTTGGGTTTTTTTTCTGCTTGGCCTGACCAGACACAGGCACAGGCAGAGGCAGAAACTTCAGTTACTGTGTTTCCCTTCTCTCAAGACTTTCAATGCTCAGAAATGCATCAGGAGGCTATTTTCCATAAGCAAACCTTAAAGCATTCTATCACCTCTTTAGTTTATAATTTTTTTGTCTGTCTTGATGTGGATGTGAGTTGGGTGTAGGGAAATGTTTGGGACTTTTTATGTCAAATTAGAAATATGCGTCTTGAGCAGAGTTTGTGTGAATTGTATTAAAACAAACAAACAAACAAACAAACAAACAAACAAACAAACAAACAAACAAAACCTCAAAACACAAAATAGATATGAAATGCTGTTTTGTGATGCAACAAGATGTCCAAATGCTGAATAAATAATTTCTTTTAAAAAAAGTCTAAGGTGAATATTGATTTGAAGGCTCAGCCTCAACTTAAAATCATGCCCCTCTTTGAAAGTCTWTTAAGCTATTGTTAAAAGCGGTATCTTAACATCAGCAATACTGAATTATAAATGGTTAGAGAAACTGGATTTTCTACATTAATTTGTTTCTTTAACAAAATACTATTTTGTATGTTGGTTAATTTCCCCTGTTACTTTTAAGGGTTTTCATTATACAAAGAGGAAAAAGAGTTTAAGAAAATTGATTGCATAAAATAKAAAGCAATATGCAATAGGCAGAAAATGAGAGAAGGGTACAATGGGCTGAAGGATTTATATAAGGAATGACATTGCTCTTAAACAGATCTGTAAGCAGACCTGAGGTTTGCCTAATCATTCTGCACACCACCAACCCATATATATAGGTATATGTGTATATATATATATGTATCATGTTATACACRTTACACAAAGTATACACACGTGGTGGTATATATAGAACATATACCTAAACCAAAATATCCACAGTACTGTATGAATATTATAATGTATTTGTATACTGTATAATGCATATTATAATGAAACAGAGCTAACGTCTTCCTGGTAACAGGAGACTGGGAAAGGAAGTCAAGTAAGATAAAAAAGTTGGAAGAATATCAGCTCTTCATATTGGTTGGTATTCAGATCCTGGTTTTGCACATCTTCCTCACGTAGTGCAATGCCTGTCAGCAGGATCACTTGGGCAACCAGGGGCTGCTTCTTCTGAGCCAGGGTGGATTTGTCTCCCGGCGTGCTGTGAAATCGCTGGCTATGGAGCCAATGGCACCAGGGCACAGGCTGTCGTGTCCCAGTCCCACCTCTAACAGGGCATGTGCACGTGTGGCAGCTTGGGTGATGWGTACCTCTCATGCAGTGGGAAAATGTCTGACTTCTGTGTTTATCCTGAAACCTAGTGCTGTAAAACCTGCACACAAATAGGCATCTCTGGGATTGCCAGGGCAATTAGTCTGACCGTGCCAGGCACCTTTCCGAGATGCTTCTTTGCACCCAGAAAAGATTTACAGCTGGAAATCAACTCCAAAACAGTTAGCCTGAGGAAATTAGGGTGAAGTGGCCTTTGATAAGATTGCCTTCTCTTTGTTTCTAAAAAAACCTCATGGACCAAGTCACCTCAAACCACAAATACCTGCAGCTTTGTTTTGTCATAAAATTAACATTTTCAATGGTGAGACTAAGGGAAGCTTTATGAAATACACAGCATCAAAGGCCCGTGTTTCATTTCCCTCAGCAAACATACCTTTTCTTTAAAGAACTACTAACTTTTGTGGGACTTCCCAAAWGCTTAGGGCAGTCTGAGCTCAGGTACCTTGCTAAATTGCATGCATCAGTAACAGACCTTTAGTTGGCTTTGTTGTGAGCCAGGTTATGAACAAAGGTGCATATGAAGTGTTTGACATAGATACTTTTCCTGAAAGCCTGTCCCACCTTGTGATTTGACAGAAAATGGTTGTGGTAATGTTCATTTATGGTTTCTCCGACCTTTTTAATATCAGGGGAGCAATCTGCAGAACTAGAAAAAGGTAAGGTGTCTTGTCAGGATGTGTCATTTCCCAAAGGATGGAGATATTGGAACAAATGGCATYCTAGTTCCTGCTATTTCTGAATTGCAGCATGCATTGCTATGGGAAACCTGCTCGCAAGGAGCCTGGGGGAAGAACGGAGGTGAGGGGCAAAGAGGGAGGCAGTGGGGAGTCCTGTTTTGTAGGGTGAAGGTCCGGGGAAGCTGGCAGGGTACTGGGCAGGTGGGCTGGGAAAGGAGAGGCAAAAGCATCGCCACCACCCTTCCCATCGCCCAAGCACTTGTATTCTTTCCCCGAAAGAGCTAATCTTCAGTGTCACATAGCTTAGGTGAAACTTTCCTTGAAGTCCTTCAGTCAAGTCAGCCTGCGGCGCAGGAGCAAACGCTAGCCCAGAAGCCGCAGCACACCGAGAAAACCCATCCGGAGGACACGTTTCCCCCTAAAARCACTGAATTTTTGGCGGGCTGGAGAAAGGGGTGTCTAAGGCATCGGTGCGCGGGAAGCGGRGCTGCAGATGAAGGCTGAGCTTAAGGATGGAGCGGGAGAGGAGGGAGAGGGATGAAGCGCGACCCGAGGCGGAGGGGCCGCTCCGGGGGGGCCCGCCGTGGCCCCGCGCTGCCTCCTGGCTGTGGGCGGGGTGTCGCCGCCCTTGGGCCGCCGCCGGGGCGGGCCGGGCAGGGCCGGGGGGATGGCGGGGGAGGAGGAGGAGGAAGGGGGGAGCGGGGGTGTCATGCCGAGAGCGCGCCTCGCAGCCCGGCAGGCCGCGGCCCGACCCGGACCCCGGGGCGCAGCCCTCCGCCTCTCCCCCAGGCAAGCGGCCCCGCTCCCCGCCGGGCCCCGGCACCCGCGCCCCGGGCAGCAGCCAGCCGCGTCCCGAACGGGCGGAGGGAAGGCGGGGAAGGAGAGCRGAGCCCTCTCCGACGCTCAGAGGAAGGGGAGGGAAGGGGGAAAAGTTTAGCGGAGGGTGTTTGAATCGGGAGCTATCCCTAAAGAGACTTTCCCCTGCTCTGATCCAGAGGGCAGCGCTGGGAGGAGGGGGCGGCGACGACGAGCAGCCCTGCAACATCTGTAAAACTTGAAGGAGGCGGCGGAGAGGAGCGCGCGAGAGGAAGGAAAGAGAGGGGCGAAAGCGAGAGGGACAACTTTTCCGACACGTGAGTACCTCGGCGCGATGTGTTTGTCCCCCTCCTTCGGTGGCTGCGCCGAGCCAAAACAATGCGGGACGGCGGCGCGGCTGGAGGGGACGGGCGGCACGGGACGGGACGGGACGGAGGGGTCCCCCCTTCTCTACGAAAACCGTTTGGTACCAGGCGGTGGATTTGGGGATATATTTTTTTTTCTTTTGCTCCCTCTCTTCTTTTTCTTCTTTTTCTCCTCCCCCCGCTCTTTTTGTTGAACCAAATCAGAAATGTCAGTCAGTGCGAGTGAGTCAGAAGGGATCAGATTACAAGATCACTGAAACTGATGTCGGACCCGCGCACACACACCCCCACACGGAGGCAGAGGCGCGGGCTGCTCCCCGCAGGAGGCGGGCAGGGATAAAACAACCACCAACAACACCCGCCGGCCCTCCTCTGTCGCCCCCGTCCCGCCTGTGTCCCGTCCCGTCCCCTGCCCCGCGGGATGCCCGCCGGCCGCGGCGGGGGCCGGCCCCGCTAGCCGCAGCGGGGGGGGAGAGGCGCGGGGACGAGCCGGCGGCCCCGGCCCTCGCCCATGGGCAGCACGGGGGCTCGTCGGCAGCGGCGGCAGGTACGTACCCACTTGGGCGAGAAGTTCTTTGTTCCCCCGGCTCTGCTCCGGGCCACTTTCTCGTCGTYTCCCAGCGCTCCGGCCCCGCTCCCGGCCCCCTTCCCGCTTCTCTAACTTGGAGGCGGGGGGCAGGGGGGACCGAGGTGTCTAACCCCCAAAATGGCTGTCACGGAGCGCGGGAGCCGAGGGCGCGGGGCGCGGCGGGGGCAGTCCCGCTCCGGGCCGGGCCGGGCCGGGCTCGGCCGGGCACGTCCCGCGGCGGAGCTGCCGATGTGCGGGGAACAGCTGCCGGTTTATTTCCACTCCATTCTTTCTCCTCGCCCCAACTCCGTGCGCGACTCCCGGGCGTTTTCACGCCCGTGCGGCGGGARGCCGGCATAAACTTCTTAGGGGGAAGGCGAGAGGCGCGGAGGAGAATCCSCTGTCACATCTGGCGGGGCGGAGGGGCGCCCGGGGGGCCGTCGTTCCCTGCCGGCTGCTCCCTGCGAGGAAGGGGCGGTCGGGTCCCGGTTGGCAGCGGGGCGCCGTGGTGCCGGCGCCTCTGCGAGCGAASTAGCGCTCGGCCCGCTCCGCGCCGCCGCTGGCACGGGGTCAGGCTGGGGAGCGGGCGGCGGGACGGGCCCGGCCGAGGCCGGGCGGGACGAGCGGGGCGGCTGCCCCAGGGGAGCTCCTCGGAGCCGCCCCGGGCCCCCACCGCGGCCGGGCCGTGCACCGCCCAACTTCGGAGGGTGGGAGCAGAGCGCGTTCGCGGCGGTTCCGATTGTCCCGTGAAGTTGGTGGGGTGTTGGCACAGTTCCCGCGCCCTCGGACGGGCCCGCCGGCTCGCAGCTGCCAGCGCCCGCTCCCCAGCCCACGCACCACGTGAAGAGTAAAGGTAAAAGGAAACACACGCCCCCCGCTCCCCATCTCACTCCCCAGTTTTGTTTTTAACCCTCTGGTGCGTAGTTTTGATCCGGTCCTGCGATTACGGTGTCCGTGGCCTTCTGCCAGTTTGTATGTAGATATATTTATGTAAAACATTTTCTCCCAGCTCCTTGCCAGCTGTTCCACATTTTCCAGCTGCCACTTCAGTTTGAAATGATGGACTCTGCGGATCTCAAAGAGCCTTTTAGTCAGGGGTTCGGGTAGCTGTCCGTTCGATACACAGTGTCACGTTTTAGAGGCTACTTCACTAAAGGAACATTAAATAGCAACCCACTGCAAAATGCTCATCACCGTCGCGCYCCTACTACTTCCCGCTTCACTTTCAAGGCTCAATAAACATTATTTTTAAGCTTCAGCGTGCAGACTTCGTTTCTTTTGTGTGCGTGCTACAGAAAAACTTGGAAGCAAAATTTTCCAGAGGCCTTGGGATGTGTGGCTGATTAAACCAACAAACATTTTTAGGAGGGCATGGATGCCTCTCTCTGTGATGTAGGTATCTGTTTTGAAATCGTTTAAGTCAGTGGAATAGTGAGAAATCACTGTTTCTCTGTGTTACAAAATTGTTTTCGGTGTTGTGTTCAATGAGATTATGGATTGAAATGTGCCAGAACTAGCCTTAAGTAGTTTGAATATTTGTGCAATTGCATTGTAATTTGGAAAGGTGCCTCACTGATTGATTCCTATAATTATTTCATTTAGATCCTTTATTAAAAATTAATAATGATCTGACAGTTTCTTAATTACATATGTCATGATTATTTTGAAGGAAGACGAATGCAGTGTTTTAAAAGTAAGGTAACCTTAAAATGTAAAAATTGCCATGTTCACACCACTGTATTTCAGTCATGGAAATAGATATTAAAAGTAATGGTGAATGAGTTTAGCAATGTAAACTGTGGGCAGCCTCTTGAGAGTTTGTTTATATAATGAAGGTTTGGGTTTAACGAGCTAGTATGTAAATACTTTCAGTTTTGTGTATAGCCCAATTCTAAAAGCATAAATAATAGTAACTATGAGAGAAGGCTATTTTAAGGATGGGGGATTATTTCTTTAAAAGCAGGATTATGTGATTTTGAATGAGTAGGAAGAATGAGTAAGAAAAGGACTCTCTCAGTGTATGTGTATTCTTTTAAGCAGCAGTGGAAGCAAAACTATGGCTTAAGGTGCCCAAATGAATGCACTCTTGCATTCTGAGAATAGCATATGGTTTTCTGCAGCATATGCTGTTTTCCAAAGCTTTTCGGTAGAAGTACAAAACAAAGACATCACCTGCATTTTCCTGTTTAAGTGTAGTAACTTTTCTGGCTTGAGAAGATGTGCAGTGGCCAAKACTGTTTTACTGTTATGCATAATCATCAATTGTGAAAGATGGTGCATTTTCAAACACAAAACCAGTTTGTAGCTAAGAAATAAAGGTATAAGAGGTTATAAAAGATTTTTTTTTTTTTGAATAGTTATTGGAAAAACCAAAATAACCAAGTTTGTAGATACCATTATAATTTGTTCACCTTGCAGGTTACTTAACTTTTTAACAAGATAAATATATGCATTGATATTGAACCATGAAAGTTACACTTCCTCCCTCATTTTGGGGAAAGCTATTCGATTACTTACACTTCTGTAGTAGTGTGTTTGAATTTTAYCCTGCATATTGAAGGAAGAAATGGCATATTTTTATGTTGAATGTTAGTGAAAAGTTAGTCCTCTTTGCCTGATAAATAAGGAATTTGAGGGCTATTAAAGCAGGGTTTATTTGGAGTTATGGAAGGAAGCATTTTAATGATCAGTGTTGCATGTGTTCAACTAAATGGAGACAGTAGTGTACAAAGGAAAAGCAGACTTGAAGGAAAAGTGAATCAACGAGTCATGAAATCCTCAGGAAAACCTTAGTAATGGAATGTTAATGCTTTTAGACTATAGTAGATTACCTTAAAAGTCAGGCTTTTCTTCTTTATGCAATTGTTGTAAATCCCTAGCTAAAGAATACTTTGAAGAATGCTTTAGTTTTTCTGGCACTCTTATTCTGTAGTAATTCTGGTTGTTTTGGAAGATTCAAGGTATTTTCTGCCAACTTGCAGTTAGGCAATTAAAATGCTAAAATGGCTACAGAGGAAGCCTTTTATTTAACAAAAGGTTCAGCTGTAATAATGATTTCAAGTTGTCTTTTAACCACAGGTTTTATAGACATCCTCCCTTTAGACTTTGTCATTTTTATAAGGGAATTGATTTGTTTTACTTTAAAATCAAATAAAATGAGACAGAATAAACAAAAATAGGGCATGGGTGCTGCTGCAAACTTTTCAAGTTCTTTCAGTGCATTTTTCATCTTTACTTTTATTTGATAGGTCTGTGAAATAGAGCTGTAGACTGGCAGACTTTAAATGAAATTTCACACTTTGATGATTTTTTTTTTAAACTTTGATATATTGACAGCAAAAGGAGCTGCAAAGCTTTTATATAACTTGAGCAGTAATGCCAAGCAGCAGTCAAACGTCTCTATGCATTTGTGTTTAACTGCAGAAGAAAAACATGTCCATGGGCAGTAGAGGGTTCTTATCAACTCCCTAATCCCAGATCCCAGCAAACCTTGAGGGCATGCCTCAGATCTTGCTGAAATCATTGTAGACTCTCACAGTTTGCAGATTAAATATGCTATGTGTTCCTGGCTCCAACAACAGTTTTATGAGCTCACTAAGCTTCCTGTTTTAAGATCCTTTTCTGAAGTTTTTAGGAGCTGCTAAGGGCGATGCTGTCTATGGCAAGTGGTACTTAATTTAGGGACACTTTAGCTATTTCATTCTGTCTGTAAAAAGAGCCAAAATTGCTATTTTCAAATWAGAAGTCGAGCTGCACTGAAAAAGAGGAGCTCCTTTAAAGAGGGATTCGGTTTTTTTAATGTGTTTGTCAGTATACAAGGTGACAAAGTTTATACGAGGCTTGATTTGTTTTATGGGGCTTGACTTTGACTGGGCTCTTTAAAATGAGACTTTTTCAGTTGTAATTCTAAGCACAATGCAGCTTTTAGTACATAATTTCTGAGCCTCTTTTAACCAATTGTGTTTGTAGCAGCTCATTAAAAATAACCTTTGAAGTTCTCATTCTCCTTTAAGTCTCAGAGAAGGGAAAGTATATTCTGCCAGGAATGAATTTCAGTGAATCAGGTAGTCAACCCTGRGACTTGTTGACCCTTCTGAACGTATGGTATCGCACGTCACATTCCGAATCTGGTCTTTTCTAGCTGCTAAATAGTTAACTCTCACATTTTATTCACTGTAACCATCTTTATGTATTCGGTGTAATAGTTTTAATTAAAAAGGAAAATACTTATTGTCCAACAACATGTGTCATATTATTCCCGAGAGAACTTGAGCCAATTTTGTGCTTAAAGGTTATTCAATGAATGAAATTTTGAAAGCCCATTTGTCAAGGTACTGCACGGTTTCTGTTAGTTTTCAACCCCCAAATTCATTGTCCTCGTGGCCCAGTCATTAGTCAGYAGTGTATTAGTGCTGCCTTCAGGCAATGCTGCCCAGCACTTCTTCACACCATTATAGCTCTAAAAGTGTACTCTGCCGACTGGTAGAATTACTGCTCTGATTTCCGCTTGGCTGGTTTTGAGGTAAGTCCCCTCCCTACCTTCCAGCTCACTCTAATCCCTGGTTTCTTTTAAGGCTGCTTTCTGCAGAGATTTAGGGGAGAACTTTCTTAAAGATTGTGCTGGCATCATACTGTGGTTTTGTTGTGGTGTACGCTGTACATGTAAATTGCACCTGCCTTACCTTGAAAGTGTATTAAATTGGCTGCTGATCTGAAGAGTTGGTTTCTCTCTAACAAAATGAGAAACGAGACAATACACTAATGTTAAAAACCCCTGCAAGGTTATTTAGATTACAACAAGGGAAAAAGTRATAGGGATAGAATGTGTTTGCCTCTAAGTATTTGCTGGGTGTCAGAACTGACAATATCAAAATCACTACAAGGAGATCTGATTGAATAATTTTCTTAGCTGATGTTGCCACTCAAATGTCAAGTTGTTTTTTACACTGATTATCAAGATGATGAAGACTTTAAAAAAATKTGTTCTTTGTTTATTTTTATTGATGCTCAAAATGCTGCTGTATTTTTTTTTTGGTATCTGATATTTAGTTCAGGGTAAAGTACCAACAGATGTTTTGTTGGTTTAGAGGTGAACTCCCCCCAGCAGTGTTTGCTGCTTTGTATGATACTCTGTTTCCTTCATATAAAATGTGTAAATATCAAGAAAATCAACTGGGTGTAAAGAATACATCATCCAGCTGCCCAGGGAATGAAGCCTTCCTTAGCTAAGATGTATGAATACCTGAAACTGAAGAATCAGAAACACAGATCGAGTTAGTGTCAGTGCAGTACGCTGTTCTGAACCGTGATTTTAAAATGAAATCCCAGTACTACAGATTCTAAGCTATCAGGATGTGATTTGGTGGAGTTTTGCTTGGCTCTTCAACTCACTATGGATGTTTTTTCTAGGAAAATAGTACAGCTGTATAATTCTATGATTACACTGTTTTAACAAGGGTAGTGGATTGTGCATTTGCAGGAGTTCAGACTTGTGCTGTTGTGTTTTGTCAAGTTACTAAAACTTGAAGGAATTGTKATGCAGTTCTACTGCTATTCTGAGACAGGTGTAAAACCTAAAGTAAACTGTAAAAGCTGAAGATAAAGTTTTATAAAGTACCTTTCACACTTGAAGTTCTTCCTGTGTATATGGAGTTTTCCTAGCTSTTTTACATCTGTGTTGGGTTAGAATATGAAGTTCTGGAGGAAGGCATCCCTTAACCTGAAAGTATGCTGAGGGGATAAACAGGTTCCCAAGGAAGGGATTGTGATCAAAACATGGCACTTTCAAAAACAGTCTATTTGATTCCTTTGATCTTGTTTTAAAATGCTAATTGTAAAATACAGAATACAGTCGTTTCTTCTTTCATTTGCATATCATAAGTTCGGAACAGAAGGAACATCTTTGCAATAGATGTACATTAAATACATTCTTCCTTGAGCTCAGTTCCTGTATAGATTGACATTGATATATAGATGTAGTTTTGATTCTAAGGAAACTTTCATCTGTTGGGATTGATGAGATAAAACAAAAAGTGTGAAGAAAGTGGTCATTTCACTGGAATGTTAAGCTCCAATGCTTGAAATTAGAACATTTTTTTTCTGTGGAAGTTGTAGTGACTTCCTACTTGGCTAAGTAAGTGGTGCAAAGATCATCCATTACAGATGTTTGTAATTTGCTTTGCCAGGCTGTTTGTTTGTTGACAAAAAGGGAAAGAAAAAAAATACAGCCTGTATTGTCACCGGGAGTATTCCTAGTATCACTGTCAGCAGAGGAAGTCATAGGGTATGTTATCCTCACAGCAAGTCTTGCTTCTCCCCTCACTATCTCTCAGGATATTTCCRGCCTTCAAGATCTTGAGCATATGAATGAACCAAAATTCAGGTTTCATAAAACAAACATGTTGCCAAAGGAAGTCACTGCACTCTTACTTAAGTTTGTTTTGGATTTAGTGCTTCTGAGTTCCTGAAGAAAGATGGAGTAAAAAGAGTGTCGWTTTGGTAGGAAAGTTTGAAATGTTGCCCCTCATTGTAACCTACTGCTACAAACAGTACAGTCCACAGCAGATTTGTTTTTCTACCCTTCTGTGCTAATTCTTTTACAGCTAATCTTACTCTGAGTAATTATTAGAGTTTTTCCTGCTGCAGAGTTTGAAGCACAAGTTGGATTGCAAAACAAGCACTAACATAGCTTACTCTGTATTTTTGAGCAATGTTAGGCAGTGTATTGGAAGGAGTTCTGATTTCTCTAGGGTAAGTGCWTTACTGGTTTTAAACACACCTCCTTCCCAAATATATTTACTTACTTGGAGACTTGAAAGATTTGTCACACTTTTTATTTTTTAAGGAATAAACTGTATTCTTTCTGTTGTACTTAGAGAGCTTGTAAAAGAGTAAAACAAATAATAAGGAAACCCAAGGCCCTGTGATTAAAATAAAAATTGCTTAAATGCAGAGTTAATGACCTGGTTTGTTTGTTTTATTTTCATTGTGGGCTTGTTTGTTTGTTTTCCTTTATTTTAAAGTTCAGTTCCTTATTGTACAGACARTGAATTGATCATAAAATTTTACCTCAGAGGATATATCATATCTGAATTGTAAAGCCACTAAGATATGTTTTAAATCTGGGCTCTGTCTCATCTTTGTGTTGCATGTTCCCAGACAGCAGCTTCTGTGAGGGATAGACTAGTAGGATAGGGACAGTTCGACCTGAATCCTCCAGTGTGGTTATCCATTGGGTTCTGTTTACTGAGTATGAAAATGAATAATTTTTTTTCCTGGCAGAAGTCTGTTTTATTTAGATACTGGGTTTAATCTGTTGAAGTAATAGTAAAATCACTTAATTGGGGTAATACTTAACAGCTTTCTAAATCCAAAAACAAAAGCAGAGATAATCTTCTTGTAAGACTGTGTGGTTGATGTGTATTTAAAGCAACTGAGGTGCTGCCTCAGTAGAAAGTACCACTTATTGATCCTACTGTATGTGTATGTTTTAAATATTTTCAGAACTTTTATGTAACTGAATTTATCTATGGCAGAAATACATAAGCAGAGATAATTCCCTGGGAGTTGAGCAACTATTACAATCAATCAGTAGTTCAGTGTATGCCATAGAGTATTTTTTCACTTAGGATCTTAATCACGAGGATGCTAATAGCACTGCTTTGCCTAGCTGATTGCTTTTGTGTTTGTGATCCTCTGTTATTGTTGCTACAAGCTATTTAACCTATCAGGAACAGATCAGATCGTCATTAACCAGGCTTTAGGTCTAGTTGTTTTTCCGTCTTTATGGGGGAAAAGGAATCAAAGGACAGTAAAAAGGAAAAGACAGCAGATAGTAATGGGTTTGGAAAGATTGTATTAATACATGTTGTGTCCCTTAACTTGGGGTATTTTTCAATTTCAAGCTACAATTCCATCTATCTGATTCTGTCAAGGTTTTTTTGTTGACTTTCTCTGTCTTCCTTCCTTCCTTCCTTCCTTCCTTCCTTCCTTCCTTCCTTCCTTCCTTCCTTCCTTCCTTCCTTCCTTCCTTCCTTCCTT